>NC_084625.1:44014643-44184643 GCF_033978795.1 Nerophis ophidion
ATGTCCACAAAAAAATCTAGCTATCAACACTGAATATTGCATTGTTGCATTTCTTTTTCACAGTTTATGAACTCACATTCATATTTTACTGAAGTATTATTTAAATATTTTTTAGAAATCTCACGTACCCCTCGGCATACTTTCAAGTACCCCCACTTGAGAACCACTGTTCTATCCCACCTGTAGATGTCACAAGCCTGCAGGTTGATCTCCTGGTCCATGGCGCTCCACAGTTCGGGCCCCACAGAGTTAAAGTCCTCGCCCACGGCAGAAAACAGGCTGCTGTCGACGGCGTTGGCCACCTGGAGGGAGAACACATGATAGGCGTCACACTTTTTGTGCTCGTCAACGCCTGAAAGAGATGGCCGCCGCGCCCCTCACCCAGTTGAGGCTGGGCTCCCGGCTGAACTCGTGGGCACGTGCCGCGCTGAAGTCGTAGTCGGGCCTGAAGGACTCGTTGAGCGTGGTGATAAGGTAGAAGAGTGTCTTCCTGCAGCACTTGTCGCTCAGAGGGTTCTCCCCGTCCTCGCTGCTCTTGGCGAGCCTGCACAACACACCTTTTAGTCCCGTCAAAGGGGCGGGGCCACGCCGATTACGAGGGACGGCACTCACGGCGAGGGGCTGGTGGTGCCGGTGGATTGAGGCGGGGACAGCGCCTCCAGGATGTGAGGCTCCCCCTCCTGGCAAAACTGCTTGAACATGTGCTTGTCGTCGCCCGCCATCTTGCACGAGTAGCTCTCGATCCTGCCACAACAATAATAATAATAATAATATTAAAGGCCTACTAAAACCCACTACTACCCACCACGCAGTCTGATAGTTTATATATCAATGATGAAATATTAACATTGCAACACATGCCAATACGGCCTTTTTAATTTACTAAATTACAATTTTAAATTTCCCGGGAGTTTCGTCTTCGAAACATCGTGTAATGATGACGTGTACGCAAGACGTCACGGGTTTTTAGGAAGTATGAGCGCTGCACACACACACAGCTGAAAGTCGTCTGCTTTAACGGCATAATTACACAGTTTTTTGGACATCTGTGTTGCTGAATCTTTTGCAATTTGTTCAATTAATATTGGAGAAGTCACAGTAGAAAGATGGAGTTGAGAAGCTTTAGCCACACAAACACACAGTGATTCCTTGTTTAAAATTCCTGGAGGTGAAACTTTCCTATGGATCAGAGCGCGGTCAAGAGAACATGGATCCCGACCAAATGTCAACCAGCAGGTTGCGGTGAGAAAATTGTGGTTAAAAAGTCAGTTCTTACCGGAGAAAAGCTGAGCTTGTGCCGTCCATAGCTGCCGTCGACTCCCCTGAGACACTGCGCGTCAAGACACCCGTGGAGACACCCTTCCGACTATCAGGTACTATTAAACTAGCTAAAACACTAGCAACACAATAGAAAGTTAAGGGATTTCCCAGAATTAACCTAGTAAATGTGTCTAAAAACATCGGAATCCGTCCCAATGCAATCGCATTTTTATTTTTTTATTTTTCTAGTCCGTCACTATCAATATCTTTAAACACGAATCTTTCATCCTCGCTCAAATTAATGGGGAAATTGTCGTTTTCTCGATCCGAATAGCACTTTTTTGTTGGAGGCTCCCATCAAAAACAATGTGAATATGTGAGGAGCCATCAAACATGTGACGTCATCGTCTGCGACTTCCGGTAGAGGAAGGGCTTTTCTCTTAGCACCAAAAGTTGCGAACTTTATTGCCGATGCTCTCTACTAAATCCTGTCAGCAAAAATATGACAATATCGCGAAATGATCAAGTATGACACAGAATGGACCTGCTATCCCCGTTTAAATAAGAAAATCTCATTTCAGTAGGCCTTTAATAATCAAACTTTTAAAGAAGTGGCAGCAAGAAGTGAAAAGAAAACAAGGTAAGGTTTAAAGGGGGGGGGCTGCAATCCACAGAGAACATTCTGGCATTACAGCCAAGGTTATGCAAGGACAAGTATTTTTAGGGTGTCTACATCACAACAATGTCAACAAACACTGACCACAACCTAGACACACAGCACACACAAAGTTGAATGAATCCTAACAGTAATGAAACATTCATAAAAATGGACAAGTTTGAAAAACTAAGGGTAATAAATTCCCCCCAAAAAACAAAGTGTTTATACTCATTTATCACTATTAGTGCTTTTAGTAACAGTAATTCATGTCCTTGGTTTAATTATTAATTCATTCCAGTGCGTTTTATTAATATTTCCTTACAATTAGCATTTTTTATTGGAGTAATTATTTACTGTTAGCATATTTATTCATGCTTGCGTTATATTAAGACAGTAATTTATTTAGTTAGCCTTTTAATGTCCTGTCACTGTTAGCATTTTATTAATACTGTAATTACTGTTACAATTTTTCATAGTACTTAATTACTTTTAACAGTTTTATTACCAGTAATAAATAACTGCCGTCGGCATTTTCAAATCATACTGTGTTTTAATCATTTATTTCTGTTAGCATTTTATTAATACAGTAACCATTGCTGTTAGTGTTTTTTAATTAAGTAATTCATGTCCTTCGTATAATTAATAATTAATCACTGTTAGCATTTTTATTAATACAGTAATTTTTCACTGTTAGCACTTTTATGAATTCTTCATTACGGTTAGCATTTTATTACTACCGTATGTTTAATATTTCATTACTACTAGCGTTTTATTAATAGAGTAATTAATTACTGTTAGCATTTCTATTAATGCTCATGTTATATCAAGTCAGTGATTCATTAAGTTAGTCTTTTAATGTCCTGTCACTGTTAGCATTTTATTAATCATGTAATTACTGTTACAATTTCTTAGAATATTTAATTACTTTAAGCAGTTTTATTACCGGTAATAATTCATTATATAATGCATTTTAATAATTTATTACTGTGGGCATTTTTAATTTGTACTGTCTTTTAATATTTGACTTAAGTTAGCATTTTATTAATACAGTAACCCATTACTGTTAGCGTTTTTTTAATTAATACAGTAATTCACATCCTGTGTTTGATTAATTCATCTTTGTTAGCATTTTTATTAACACAGTAATTTATCACTGATATTTTTATTTATGATTCATTACAGTTAGCACTTAATTAATTCAGTATGTTTCATTACTGTTAGCATTTTATTAATAGAGTAATTAATTACCGTTGGCATTTTTATTAATTATTGCGTTATATTGAGACGATAATCCAATGTTAGACTTTAATTAGTTAATCAGTGTTAGCATTTTATTAATACTGTAATTACTGGTACAATTTTTGTTACTATTTAATTACTTTTTAGTTTATTACCGATAATTCATTATATAATGCATTTTAATAATGTATAACTGTTGTCGGTTTTAAATGTATACTGTGTTTTTAATCATTTCAGTTAAGATTTAATATGTACAGTAACCCATTATTGTTAGCGTTTATTGTTATTATTAATTCATCATTGTTGACAGTTTGTTACAACGACTTGGTTTGTAATATTAATTAATTTCCTTTCTGTTTTTAGTTACAATGGATTATTTTTGGACTATTATTTAATTATTAAATATTTAATCACAATTAATGTTAGTTTTGTACTTCAAACAACCAATAATGTTTTAGTCAAAATTACTTATTTTTGTACTAATAATTCCTGTTAAGTGTTTGCAGTTACTTTTGTACTATTAATTAGTTACATCTGCATTTTAGTGACACTTAATGCAGGTTTTGGTTTGGGCTACTAATTAATCATTGATCTAAGTTTGGATTATGAATAAGCGATAGAAAATGGATGGATGGATAGTTAGTTTTGGATTGTAATAGTATCAATTACTGATAATTTTGCACTGCAAATTACTGTTTCTTTGAGTATCCTTAAAATGACGTGTGTTCATCTGCAACTACACAGATAATGAAACACAATTCAATTTACTTCTGTTGAGATACACCAATTCATATAAAAATACTGAAAGTAGATTTCTGCTTGGCTTGGACACAATTTGTAGTGAACATTTAAATATGAGGACATGGACAGCGGACTAATCCATTTAACAGTTAAACACCAGCTTAACACACTTAAATAGCGTGTGTGTATTCTAAGTCGTGGGTCCCCAGACACTGGTCCTGGGACCGCTACTGGTCTGTGAGGCCGGTGTTCTGAGGCGGGGACAGCGCCACCAAAAACAATAATTCATTAATAAACTACTGCATTTTCTCCCACTTAACTTTCGCCAGTCCCACTAAACACACCAACAACTCCTTTGTTATAGTACATGGGACAGTGCACATTAATGGACATATATAAAGTTAAAGGACCAATGATTGTCACACACACACCAGGTGTGGGGAAATTTGTCCTCTGCATTTGACCCATCACCCTTGATTGATCACCTCCTGGGAGGTGAGGGGAGCAGTGAGCAGCAGCGGTGGGCGCGCCCAGGAATCTTGTTTGGTGATTTAACCCCCAATTCCAACCCTTGATGCTGAGTGCCAAGCAGGGAGGTAATGGGGCCCATTTTTATAGTCTTTGGTATTAACTCAACCTACCGATCTCAGGAAGTAACTCTAACCCAAGGGTGTCAAACTCAAATACAGAGTGGGCCAAAATTTAAAACTGAACAAAGCCGCGGGCCAAGGTTGAACAAATTAACCTTTTAATAGGGACCCAAACAAGTTTTGCATTGAATATTGAACAAGCAAGGCTTATATAACTTTATAGTGACACGCAAAATCGAGTTTCAAATAATAATAATAATTAAAAAATAGCAATGGCATATCAAATAAAATGTAAATACAAATTTAATGCCTCTTCTATTTGCAGCCTTCTGAGGTAAATATCAAAATATATTGTAGCGCCCCGAAAAGGTTAGTGCTGCAAGGGGTTCTGGTTGTTTGTTCTGTTGTGTTTATGTTATGTTACAGTGCAGATGTTCTCCCGAAATGTGTTTGTCATTCTTGTTTGGTGTGAGTTCACACTGTGGCGCGTATTTGTAACCGTGTTAAAGTTGTTTATACGGCCACTCTCAGTGTGACCTGTATGGCTGTTGACCAAGTATGCCTTGCATTCACTTAAATGTGTGCAATAGCCGCATATATTATGCGAGTGGGCCTGCACGCTGTTTGTATGGAGGAAATGCGGACGTGACGACAGGTTGTAGAGAATACTAAAGGCAGTGCCTTTAAGGCACGCCCTCAATATTGCTGTCCAGGTGAAAATCGGGAGAATGCTTGCTTGCCCCGGGAGAATTTCGGGAGGGGCACTGAATTTCAGGAGGATTGATAAGTGTGAGAAATTGCTTTGTTACAGCCAGGGGCGCCGAAAAGGGGGAGGTAAAGGAGACGGATTCTAGGTGCCCATGATGGAGAGGCCCCTAATGATGATGAAATTATGTGTTGGGGGCCCTGTAAATATTCTTTTCATGGGGCCCAAAATCCCTAGCGGCACCGCTGCTGTGTAATAATGGCGGGCCAGCTGTAATGTTAATTAGATATTGCCTCAAGGGCCAAATTAAATTACACGGCGGGCCATTTTTGGCCCGTGGGCCAGAGTTTGACACCCATGCTCTAACCACTAGGCCAGTGAGTCAGGATAATGTAACAAATTGTAGCCAAAGGCTCATTTTTTTCCCCACAAGTAGAAAGCCGCTCTGTAAAAATAATGCATACATTAAACCAGTCCCTGTTGGAAACCCTGTTCTAAGTAATACAAAGCTGGCGTCTCACATAGGGCTGGGAGATATATCAATATACTCGATAAATCGAGTATATCGATAGAAAATGACTATATCGTGATATTCGAGTATACGTTCTCACGCAGTTGCTTTTAGCTGCGGGCATTACACTACAGGCTCTTTTCACTCTTTCTTGTCTCTCCTTCTCACAGAGACATAAAACAAGCGCACCTTCTTACATACGTCACATTCGTATACGCCCTCGCGGAGCAGACAGGTAGCGGCATGGGTAACGTTAGCTGTGGTGCGAGTGGGTAATACGAGAGAAAGAAGGTGCGAATCTGGTAACATATGAAGGAAGAATTAATTCCCAAGAAAAACAGCAAAGGGTTTAGCTTCAAGTGGGAATATGTCGAACAGACAACCGTAATTTGTCAAGTGTGGTGCAAAAGCGTTGCTACAAAAAGTATCATTACTATTAATATGTAGCATCATTTGTAAAGTCACCCGCTAGAGAATGAAGAGTGCTTGAAACTCTGCATGTCAACATCTCCATTCGGTGCCACGCCCACAAAAATGCCGAAGCAACCATTTCCACATCAACACCTTATGAAAAAAATAGTCAAAAACAGGACATAACGTCCACAGGAACCTACCACATAGCGAAGGACATACTCTATTTGATTTCTTATTATGCAGCTCATTTTTATTTGACAGTTATTGAAATATCTTGTGTGACATCATGCACAAAAGTGCACTTTATTTGTTTTTAACTATTGTAGTGGCGTTCTGTACAAAAAGTGCACTTTAATTTAGTGTTGTTTTGATATGTCATCTCAGTGACATCATGCACTTGTTTTAAAATGTCTCTGACAGTCTTTCACTTTCTGTTTTGAAATGACATGAATGTTTGTGCCACTGCTTGACAACTATTTAATAAATGCAGTTCTGGTAAATTGACTTAGTTGGGATTTCCCTCTCTGCATGAAAGTTTAAAAGTAGCATATATTACTGCAGTATGAAGAAGAATGTTTTAATGTAGACACATGGAATCATCATACTGCTGTGATTATATGTATCAAGTGGGTAATTCAAGGCTAAGGCAAAATACCGAGATATATATCGTGTATCGTGACATGGCCTAAAAATATTGAGATATTAAAAAAAGACCGTAACGCCCAGCCCTAGTCTCACGTGATCCAAAGAAAAGTTAAAGATTATCTCGTGCGGCCACATTGATGCTCTACTGGCCCCATTACACACATGGTTACCAACACCCGTGTTGCTCCAATAATACTCGTATTAACAATGACAATCATGACAAAGTAAAGTTACCTTCCAAGAATGCGAGACTCTCCTGTTTCTGCACACAGACGCGAGCTGAGGGCTTCAAAACTGGAGTTTTCCAGCAGCTTCATTGCAGTTCTCTGGAAACCACAACAAAATAACATTTGTTTCCTTGTACTTGTAGAGTTGAAATAACAAGTGAAAGTAACATGCAGGATTAAGAAAGTCAGGGTTTCCCACACATTCGTTTATTTGTGGCGGCCCGCCACGAAAGAAATACGGCCGCCACAAAAAAAATAAATGTTTTTAAATAAAAATAAAATAATTACATTTTTTAATTTTTTTTCTGACTTTTGACTCGCTTGACCGCTCATAAAAGCAATGGGACTCTGTCTGTGAATGGAGCTTGTAGTTACATATTATATAAATATGCAAATATCATATAAATATGTACATAAAGTGTTGTAATTATATTACAACTCTGCGTTCTTCATGGTCGAAACGCGTCGAGGATGGTTTGTCCTGATCCCAATATGCAGAGCAAAGCGGGAGACAGCGTGCAGGTAAAAAAGGTATGTAACGCTTAAACCAAAAATTAACAAAAGGCAAGTCCCGCTAGGAAAAGGCACTGAAGCATAGTGATGGCAATGTAAAACAAAAGTAAAACTGAACTGGCTACAAAGTCAACAAAAACAGAATGCTGGACAACAGCAAAAACTTACAGCGTGTGGAGCAGGGGTCACCAACCTTTTTGAAACCAAGAGCTACTTCTTGGGTACTGATTAATGCGAAGGGCTACCAGTTTGATACACACTTAAATTGCCAGAAATATCCAATATGCTTAACTTACTTTTAATATATATATATATATATATATACATATATATATAAAAATGGGTATTTCTGTCTGTCATTCCATCATACATTTATTTTCCTTTTACAGAAGGTTTTTTTGTAGAGAATAAATGATGAAAAAAACACTTAATTGAACGGTTTGAAAGAGGAAAAACAGGAAAAAAATGAAAATTTAATTTTGAAACATAGTTTATCTTCAATTTCGACTCTTTAAAATTCAAAACTCAACCGAAAAAAAGAAGAGAAAAACTAGCTAATTCGAATCTTTTTGAAAAAATTAAAATAATTTATGGAACATCATTAGTCATTTTTCCTGGTTAAGATTAATTTTAGAATTTTGATGACATGTTTTAAATAGGTTAAAATCCTATCTGCATTTTGTTACAATATATAACAAATTGGACCAAACTATATTTCTAACAAAGACAAATCATTATTTATTCTAGATTTTCCAGAACAAAAAATTTAAAAGAAATTCAAAAGACTTTGAAATAAGATTTAAATGTGATTCTAAAGATTTTCTAGATCTGCCAGACTAATTTTTTTTTATTTTAATCATAAGTTTGAAGAAATAGTTAACAAATATTTTTTGTCGAAAAAACAGAAGCTAAAATGAAGAATTAAATTAAAACTTATTTATTATTCTTTACAATAAAAAATAAATGTACTTGAACATTGATTTAAATTGTCAGGAAAGAAGACAAACGAATTTAAAAGGTAAAAAAGGTATACGTTTTAAAAAAAATCCTAAAATCATTTTTAAGGTAGAATTTTTTCTCTAGAATTGTATTTCTGAAAGTTATGAGAAGCAAAGTAAAAAAAATACATGAATTTATTTAAACAAGTGAAAACCAAGTCTTTAAAATATTTTCCTGGATTTTTAAAATTCTATTTGAGTTTTGTCCCTCTTATAATTAAAAATGTCGAGCAAAGCGAGACCAGCTTGCTAGTAAATAAATACAATTTAAAAAACAGAAGCAGCTCACTGGTAAGTGCTGCTATTTGAGCTATATTTAGAACAGGCCAGCGGGCGACCTGGTGCCCGCGGGCACCGCGTTGGTGACCCCTGCTTTATTTGTACTTGTAGAGTTGAAATAAGAAGTGAAAGCAGCATGCAGGATTAAGAAAAAGAACACAAATGTCTTGTTTACTACACAGTGCAGTAAACACAGCCACACCGCCACCTTGTGGGCGCCGTGGACATGACATGCAATCTCCGAGCCCCTCCCCCACCCTGCGTACAAACAAAAGGTGTTCCTGGAGGAAAGTAAAGACTAACAGATGTCACTTTTAGCCAAAAAAAAAAAAAAAGGACTTACGAATGAACTCCACCAGCAGAGAAGCAGACGCACTCCCACAAAAGTGTCGCTGTGGAGGCCTATCAGCTTGTTTCGGTCCGGGCTGATGCTAACCGCTAGCCGTGTTTTCTTGCCGCGCTTTAGTGAAGCGTCGCTGTGGGTGGATGCTGCGCGGCTCGGAGGCTGCTTAAGTTTATAGAAAAACTACTCTTTCCGATTAAATGCGACGAGATGACATCCAGTGAGTGCTTGCGCCCGTCGGAGTGGGTCTTTGGCGGCATCCCTTCCGACCTAAGTGGACTAAAAACGCGTAATGTTGGGATCAAGTCGCCGTGGGAACAAGCGACTCGACCTGCGGGGAAAGGCGAACGCGAGCGAGTTAAATGTTTAGAAGGCGGAAATGGTTGTTGCTCAATAACACTATCTTGTAATGTCCGATCTAGCCCAGGCTCTACTAATGCCGATGGCGTAGAGACCACCTAGTGACTACAAGGCCGCCTCCTGATTGGTCGGCGCGTATGTCAATCACATGTTAGCTCTTCTGATTGGTCGAAATTGTCCTTCCTGCTTTGGCAGTGTCAAATGTCTTGAGAAAAAAATACAATTTAAATAGAGTATCTGTTACCTAATAGTTTCACATCTTAATACATCCATCCATATGCTGATAGTATATATTTATACCATGAATTGATTAACGTGGACCCCAAATTAAACAAGTTGAAAAACCATTTAGTGGTCAATTATGCTATGTACTGTACTGTGCAATCTACTACTAAAAGTCTCAATCAATCAGTCCATTTTCTTCCACTTATCCGAGGTCGGGTCGCGGGGGCAGAAGCCTATGCATTGTTTTTATTTTTTTTTGTAATATTTCTCTATTTTGTTTCCTTTTAAACCCCCATTATTTACTTTTTTTTTTTAATTGATCTCAACTCTGTACACTGCTGCTGGAATTTTAATTTTCCTGAAGGAACTCTCCTGAAGGAATCAATAAAGTACTATCTATCTATTTGTTTACCATGAATTGATTAACGACTTAAACAAGTTGAAAAACATATTCGGGTGTTACCATTTAGTGGTCAATTGTACAGAATGTGTACTGGATTGTGCATTCTACCATTAAAAGTATCAATCAATCAATCAATCAATCAATCCTAATACATCGATCCATCCATATGCTGATAGTATATATTTATACCATGAATTGATTAACATAAACAAGTTCATTCATCCATCCATCAGTCTTCTTACGCTTATCCGAGGTTGGGTAGCGGGGGCAGCAGCCTAAGCCGGGAAACCCAGACTTCCCTCTCTCCAGCCACATTGTCTAGCTCTTCCCGGGGGTTCCCAAGGCATTCCCAGGCCAGCCGGGAGACATAGTCTTCCCAACGTGTCCTGGGTCTTCCCCGTGGCCTCCTACCGGTTGGACGTGCCCTAAACACCTCCCCCGGAAGGCGTTCAGGTGGCATCCTGACCAGATGCCCGAACCACCTCATCTGGCTCCTCTCGATGTGGAGGAGCAGCGGCTTTACTTTGAGTTCCTCCCGGATGACAGAGCTTCTCACCCTATCTCTAAGGGAGAGCCCCGCCACCTGGCGGAGGAAACTCATTTTGGCCGCTTGTACCCGTGATCTTATCCTTTCGGTCATGACCCAAAGCTCATGACCATAGGTGAGGATGGGAACGTAGATCGACCGGTATTGTGAAAGCTTTGCCTTCCGGCTCAGCTCCTTCTTCACCACAACGGATCGGTACAACGTCCGCATTACTGAAGACACCGCACCGATCCGCCTGTCGATCTCACGATCCACTCTTCCCCCACTAGTGAACAAGACTCCTAGGTACTTGAACTCCTCCACTTGGGGCATGGTCTCCTCCCCAATCCGGAGATGGCACTCCACCCTTTTCCGGGAGAGAACCATGGACTCGGACTTAGAGGTGCTGAATCTCATTCCGGTCCTTCACACTCGGCTGCGAACCGATCCAGTGAGAGCTGAAGATCCCGGCCAGATGAAGCCATCAGAACCACATCATCTGCAATAAGCAGAGACCTAATACTGCAGCCACCAAACCGGAACCCCTCAACGCCTTGACTACGCCGAGAAATTCTGTCCATAAAAGAAAAAACGTCCTTAAACAAGTTGAAAAACTTATTCGGGTGTTACCATTTAATGGTCAATTGTACGGAATATGTACTGTACTTTGGAATCTACTAATAAAAGTCTCAATCAATCAGTCCATCTTCTTCCGCTTATCCGAGGTCGGGTCGCGGGGGCAGCAGCCTATGCAGGGAAGCCCAGACTTCCCTTTCCCCAGCCATTTTGTCCAGCTCCTCCCAGGGGATGCCGAGGTGTTCCCAGGCCAGCCGGGAGACATAGTCTTCCCTGTGGACATGCCCAAAACACCTCCCTAGGGAGGCGTTCGGGTGGCATCCTGACCAGATGCCCGAACCACTTCATCTGGCTCTTCTTGGTGAGGACGAGCAGCGCCTTGTTTTGAGCTCCTCCCTGATGGCAGAGCTTCTCACCCTATCTCTAAGGGAGAACACCGCCACCTGGCGGAGGAAACTCATTTCGGCCGCTTGCACCCGTGATCTTGTCCTTTCGGTCATAACCCAAAGCTCATGGCCAGAGGTGAGGATGGGAACGTAGATCGACCGGTATATTGAGAGCTTTGCCTTTCGACTCAGCTCCTTCTTCACCCCAATGGATCGATACAGAGTTCGCATTACTGAAGACGCCGCACCGATCCGCTTGTCGACCTCACCATCCACTCTTCCCTCACTTGTGAACAAGACTCTGAGGTACTTGAACTCCTCCACTTGGGGCGAGATCTCCTCCCTAACCTGGAGATGCAACGACAAATTGTCACTAATTATTTTATTCAAAACTATGTGGAGGAGCAGCGTTTTACATTTTAGGCGTTCAGCCAACGGTAATGTATTGACAAACGTCCTCCAGGCCAGAGCTGTTGTTGTCCAGGTACTCCAGGATCACGTTGCCCCCATTGTGCAAGGGGTCTTCTGGGCTGGTCAGCAGGGCGTGCAGGCTGTCATCCTGACGCAGAGCCTTACCTGTGACGGGATGGCAGAGGCGCAGCTTCTGAATAGTAGCAAAGAGCACAAAAATACATAAATAAATGGCTGTGTTGTAAGTTAACTTCAGTTTTCTTTATATGATTTGCATGCATGTTGAAATAGGAAAAGTGGGCATTTGTCATTTTTGGACATGCTTTTGGCAGTGTTTCCTTATATATTCTTTTATTTGTGCCGGTACACTATGGAAAAATGTGGACCGCCACAAATACATTTGTATATCGATCATTTCCGATATTACATTTTAAAGCAGTGGTCCCCAACCACCGATTGGTACTGGGCCGCAGAATAATTTTTTATTCATTTTTATTAAAAAATAAAATAACAAATACATTTTTTTATTTTTTTATTTATTTTATTAAATCAACATAAAAAAACACAATATACACTTACAATTAGTGCACTAATCACAAAAACCTCCCTTTTTCATGACAAAAACGTCCCTTTTTCATGACAAAGAAAAAAAAAAAAAAGAATTTTGATTCCCCCCCCCCCCCCCGGGACAAATTATTAAGCGTTGACTGGTCCGCGGATACAAAAAGGTTGGGGACCACTGTTTTAAAGCATTTATCGGCCGATAATATCGGACATCTCTAATTGTAATTACAGTATTTCAATATATTTATCTTAGTTTGTTTTAATTTGTAAATATTTTTAAGTTTTTCTAAAAGATAAAGGCAAAATGTGGTTTGTACGTCCAGTTTATGTGACGTCCCTGAGTTCACTTCCTGTTGTTGATACTCCAGATGTTAGTCCATAGATCTTCACATCTATCACTCTGTGCTAGCTTGTCCATTGCTTAGTTGTCCAGACAGCAATGTGTTTATACAAGTTTAGGAATGACTAAAAAATATGTTTACAAATCTAAATGGGTTTAGTTTTAGTTGACTAAATTTCATCAAATTTTAGTAAACAAAATTTATATAAAATTTAGTCGATTGTCTCTATTGAATATAAAAACATTAGGCATCTTTAAGGTTTACATAGAGTCGTGTTCTCCATAGCAGCAAACGTAAAAATGTATTCATACTAAATTGGGGCCGGAAGCAGAATTTTATGTGGAGAACCCCATTGCAAATTTTTTTCACTTTTTTTTAAATATATCTGAAACCATTTTTAGACTATTATAATCCAACTTGAATTTAATGCGTGTTTTTACGTATACAAATGAGAAAGAAATTGTTCACCAATTAATTATGTAGTGCAAAATTAAGTGAACATACATTTCAAACTTTCCTGAGAGAACTCTTTCTTACAAGACCAGCACTAATGCTGCACGCCTCAAGGACAGTGAGAATTACTGGGAAATTTAGTCGTTTAGTTTTTTTGCCAAGGAAAAAACATTGTTGACGCAAAACTACACAAAAGTACCACTGCTGAGATGCACTCAATGATAGAATGTTGGGTATAAACAGTGATTATGGTCTGTTTTTACCTTCGCTGCGAGGACGTTGTTGTTGTTCTTGAGGGAAGCTAGCGAGGCCGCATAATCCACCACCTTCCCAACGCTCCATTTGGAGCAGAAGAACATAGGCTGACTGCTGACTTCAGACTCTTTAGGTAGATACACTTGGAAATAGGTTCTTTCAGTCTGCAAAGATGGCAGATGGTGATTAGCAGGCCAGAACTATGAAGAAAATCCTCAACCATATTCTGTAAAATACCTGCGGCAACCCCTTGTCTCCTACAGCGTGCAGCTTCAGTTTCATCAACGCTACCTTGGCAGCCGTGGCACTGTTCTTTGCTCCTTTACGTCCTTTGCTTTTGGATCCATCCTTTGACTCTGAGTTTTACACAAATAAAACATCAACCTGTTAATACTGTGGGCTGAAGAACATGTGACTCAAACTACTACCCTTAGGTAACGGACCAGTTCTGTTCCTGAACTGTGTCTTACCACATGCATCTTATTTCTAAATCAACACCTTGTCATTATTGGTGTGCACTAATCCTCTCAAACAGCTTTTCAGGGGTATCCCAATAAAATGTATTCACTTCTCATACAATATTGAGCTGATACAAAATCAGCAGGAGTCTAACATCCAATCCAATCCACTTTATTTATATAGCACATTTAAACAACAATAACGTTTCCAAAGTGCTAAACAGCCATGTTAAAAACAATTGTAAAAAAAATAAATAAATAAATAAATAAAATAAAATAAAAAAAGTATATATAAAAAAAGTATATATATATATATATATATATATATATATATATTATGCTCCACCAATGACTGAATAAAAACAAAAAATAAATAAATATAAAACCAATAAAAACAATATAAAAACAAATATGATTAAAAACTATTTTAAAGGGTAAAATAATTAAAACAGTAAAATAGAAATCAAAGTGTATAAAAAACACAGAGGACAACAGAGAACAGAGGACCACACAACTCACGTAGTGTTAAAAGCCAAAGAATAAAAGTGGGTCTTAAGACGAGACTTAACACACTCCACTGTGGAAGCAGTTTGAACATGGAGGGGCAGAGTGTTCCAGAGCTTAGGGCCGACCACAGAGAAGGCCCTGTCTCCCCTGGTCTTAAGTCTTGTCTTGGGCACCACGAGCTGGAACTGGCTCTCGGACCTCAGAGCGCGCGCAGGAATGTAAATTTGGATAAGGTCTGAGATATATTGAGGTGCCAGTCCATGTAAAGATTTAAAAACAAACAGCAATGTTTTAAATCAATTCTAAAATGAACAGGGAGCCAGTGCAAACTGAAGAATTGGGGTTGTATGCTGGCGTTTCCTGGCCCCTGTTAAAAGTCGTGCTGCCGCGTTCTGGACTAACTGCAACCGGGAGAGAGCTTTTTGGCTAATGCTAGCATAAAGTGCATTGCAGTAGTCGAGGCCACTTGAAATAAAAGCATGCACGACTTGTTCAAAAAGGTTAAAAGATAAAAACGGTTTAACCTTTACTAAAAGACAAAGGTGATAAAAACACGATTTTAAAACGCCATTGACTTGTTTGTCTAGTTTAAAATCGCCAGGCAGAAGTGTTTTTCACACTGCGGGCAGATGACAGGAAGTAGTTGTTTCTCTTTACACTCTTCAAAAGAGCAGGGATGGTTTATGACGACGCTTCCAGTAGACACTTCTCTTTTCACAGGCTCCTGAAACATAATTGTATTACTTTCTAGGTTGGGCGTTATTGTTGAAAACTGTATTACGATTCAAGTCTTTTATTTTGGTCGGTATCGATAAGTATCGATATTTTTTATGACCTAAAATGAGGGCCAGGAGAAAAATAAATTAAATGTAAAAATGTTTATTTAAAATGCAACCTTCCTCTGATTATAAATAAAGACATTTGTCAAAGGTGTTCTTTTAAACCACTAGCATTTTTTAAAAAAGCTGTCATGTTATGTCAGAATATGCCAAACTTATAATGTAGTCTTTGTATTGTTAAATAACAATAATAATACATTTTATTTGGAATACCGCTTTTCAGAGTACTCATTGATTTTGATTGAAACTTTTATTAGTGGATTGGACAGTACAGGCACAGGGCTATTTCTCAACGTGTGTTTTTCCAGCCGGCACGTTAATACACGTTAACACGGGGACGGCGTGGAGGGTTCCTGGTTAAATCCCCACCTTCAACAAACTTCGTCACATCTGTTGTGTCCTCCAGCAAGACACTTCACTTTTGCTCCTGATGGGTGGTGGTTAGCGCCTAGTATGGCAGCTCCCGCCATCAGTGTGTGAATTTGTGTGTAAATGGGTGAATGTGGAAATAGTGTCAAAGCGTTAAGAGTTCCTTAAAAAAAAGGTAGAAAAGCGCTATACAAATATAACCCATTTACACTGACACACAAAATCCGGATTCCCATCATGCATTGCTTCAAAACTACAGCAAGTAGTAATGTCCAAAAACATAACAGAGACGAAGCAGAGGAACGAAGAAGAGACGTGGCGACGACCAGTAAGAAGTACGCTTGCAAATTCCAAAATGATTGGAAAAAAAATTTCAGTTCATCCAGGACAGCTTGAAAGGGAAGGTGTATGCTGCCTGCAAATTTTGTAGATCAGACTTCCCCATTGAACACGGCGACAAAACGGATATACTCATTCATGAACGGATTTCATATATAAATATATATATATATATATATATTAGGGCTGTGAATCTTTGGTTGTCCCACGATTCGATTCGATATCGATTCTTGGGGTCGCGATTCGATAATATATCGATTTTTTCGATCCGATTTGATTCTCGATTCAAAAACTATATTTTTTCAATTCAAAAGGATTCTTCATTCAATACATATGATTTCAGCAGGATCTACCCCAGTCTGCTGACATGCTAGCAGAGAAGTAGATTTTTTTTTTTAAAAAAAGCTTTTATAATTGTAAAGGACAAGGGCTTCACGGTGGTAGAGGGGTTAGTGCGTCTGCCTCACAATAGAAGTTCCTGCAGTCCTGGGTTCAAATCCAGGCTCGGGATCTTTCTGTGTGGAGTTTGCATGTTCTCCCTGTGAATGCGTGGGTTCCCTCCGGGTACTCCGGCTTCCTCCCACTTCCAAAAACATGCACCTGGGGATAGGTTGATTGGCAACACTAAATTGGCCCTAGTGTGTGAATGTGAGTGTGAATGTTGTCTGTCTATCTGTGTTGGCCCTGCGATGAGGTAGTGACTTGTCCAGGGTGTACCCTGCCTTCCGCCCGATTGTAGCTGAGATAGGCGCCAGCGCCCCCCGCGACCCCGAAAGGGAATAAGCGGTAGGAAATGGATGGATGGATGGAATGTTTTATCAACTGATTGCAATAACGTACATTTGTTATAACTATTAAACGAACCTAAAATATGACTTATTTTATCTTTGTAAAAACATTGGACACAGTGTGTTGTCAAGCTTATGAGATGCGATGCAAGTGTAAGCCACTGTGACACTATTGTTCTTTTTTTTAATTTTTATAAATGTCTAATGATAATGTAAATGAAGGATTTTTAATCACTGCTATGCTGAAATTATAACTGATACTGATACTGTTGTTGATGATATTTATTTTTGTTTCACTACTTTTGGTTTGTTCTGTGTCGTGTTTGTGTCTCCTCAATTGCTCTGTTTATTGCAGTTCTGAGTGTTGCTGGGTCAGGTTTGGTTTTGGAATTGGATTGCATTGTTATGGTATTGCTGTGTAGTGGTTTGTTGGATTGATTTAAAAAAAAAAATATATATATATATTTTAAATAAAATGAAATAAAATCGATTTTTAAAAAATTAGAATCGATTCTGAATCGCACGACGTAAATGATTCAATTCATATTCGAATCGATTTTTTCCCACACCCCTAATATATAGAAACAAAAATACTTGAAAATATATACACCCCCCTCTCCCGAATTCGGAGGTCTCAATGTTGGCCAGTATGACGACTACCTGTATTCCAAATGCAATT
Source organism: Nerophis ophidion (assembly GCF_033978795.1). Taxonomy (NCBI): domain Eukaryota; kingdom Metazoa; phylum Chordata; class Actinopteri; order Syngnathiformes; family Syngnathidae; genus Nerophis; species Nerophis ophidion. The sequence continues at coordinate 44,032,247 of NC_084625.1, forward strand.
ACACCAGTGTCTTACCCACAATCCTTTGCACGAGCTCTTTGGTGGCTGCCATTCGTGGCTTTTGGATCTCCAACTTCTCACACTTGTGATCATCTTGATGACGGTGTCTGCAGGGCACAGACAACTTATTCACACAGACCAAACATGCTGTTACTGGGGACAAAGTGCAAACCTACGCCAGGCAGAAGTGTTTTTCACACTGCGGGCAGATGACAGGAAGTAGTTGTTTCTCTTTACACTCTTCAAAAGAGCAGGGATGGTTTATGACGACGCTTCCAGTAGACACTTCTCTTTTCACAGGCTCCTGAAACATCAACATTGCTATTTTCATCATTGACATATTACCGCTAACAAATACAGTGGTATCTCTGTTTTTACGGCCAATTTTCTTTTACAAATCTCTTTTTAGGGGAAAAAAAAAATGCTTAAAGCTGAACTTGTTTATCCTGTATTGTTCGACCAAGAAATGTACATCCTGCATGAAAACCAACGCTTCCCATCCAACCTCATGGAGCTTGAGAGGTGCTGCACAGAGGAATGGGTGAAACTATCCAAAGAAAGTTTGCTCAGTCATGATGGGGTATTGTCTGTAGAATTTTGAGGACAAACAATTTATTTCATTTTGGAATAAGGCTGTAATAGGGTTGTACGGTATACCGGTACTAGTATAGTACAGCGATACTAATGAATCATATTCGGTACTATACCGCCTCTTAAAAAATACAGCATGACGGCGCGTCGTCGTCACGTCATAACATTGCTGGTTTTACGAGCAGACGAGCATGTTCAGCAGCGCACAATCGCGGAATACTTGCAAGAGGGAACGGTCACATTTTGGCTTAAAACTAACGATAAAGGTGAAGTTATAATACTGAAACGCCCTCGGGAAGAGGTGCATGTGCAGTCTGCAGTGTTTTAGCTACTTCTAAATCACTTATCCTCGCCTCCATGGCGACAAATAAAGTATGTTTCTAACTCCCTGCAGGACAAGGAATATCTAAAAATGCTTCAATACACTCCCTAGCTCAAAGGTGTCACAATGTAAACAAACGCCATTGGTGGATCTACACCTGACATCCACTGTAATGATACCAAGTGTATCTAGTCGATACTAGTATGATGACATCGATATTTTTCAAACATCACAAATTTTTTTTTTAATTTATATGATGTTTATAAACTCAGGAAATATGTTCCTGGACACATGAGGACTTTGAATATGACCAATGTATGATCCTGTAACTACTTGGTATCGGATTGATACCCAGATTTGTGATATCATCCAAAACTAATGTAAATCATCCAAACAACAGAAGAATGAGTGACTATTACATTTAAACAGAAGTTTAGATAGGCCTATCTATATTATTTATTAATTGTTTTGACAATGAAATCAAATAATGCCAATAATACTATTGATGAATTATTGGATGTTTTAGATGAATTATGATTGACTGATTGTTTTCAGCTGCTCACGCTCCTCCTGGTGAGCCTCTTCCTCCTCCTATGATTAAGAAGACAGGACAGCTGGGTGCTCCTTTTGTCTGTCTATCATGTTGAAGGAGTGAGGATTGAAACAGTTTATTTATCGCTAAACAAGTTATTTTGATTATGTTGAAGTCAACCACAGAGAATATTTTTTGTTTGTGAAAATAAATTATGATCATTTGAAATCTAGAAATATCTCCGCGACTGCTTATTAAGGAATTTAGAGAGTCATAGAACTCCTCCTTAGGACTACTTTGCTATCTTTATTTATATTTTTTCGAACCTTTTTTGGAACGCAAGAGTAGCCGCAACAAACATGTTAAGAGAAAGTAAGCAGATATTAACAGTAAATGACCAAGTAGATTAATAATCCATTTTCTACCACTTGTCCTTAATAATTTCGACAAAATAATAGAATGGAAAATGACAATATGTTACTGCATATGTCAGCAGCTAAATTAGGAGCCTCTGATTATTTACTTACTACTAAAAGACAAGTTGTCTTGTATGTTCACTATTTTATTCAAGGACAAACTTGCAATAAGAAACATATGTTTAATGTGCCGTAAGATTTTTGCTTAAAATAATGCCAATAATGCAATTTTTTGTGGTCCTTTTGATTTAGAAAAGTATAGAAATACATTTTGGTTCCGGCACCAAAATATTGGCATTGGGACAACACTAGGCTGTAACATAAAATGTAGATAAAGTGAAGCATAAAATATTTTCCCGATGCACTATATTTACTACTGCGCGCTCCCGAGTGCTTTCCCAATTTCGTATAGGAATAATGACTTTTGTATTCATACGATAGGCCTGACCTTTCAGAACAGGGGTGGGAAAACTGCGGCCCGAGGGCCACATATCAAAACAGAATTTAGCAAAGGTCTGTTTTGAGAATTGCCACAACAAACTTGATACTAGATTTCAACGCACTGGCAAAAAAGGGTGATCACTTCTCCCACTAAAAGAGAATGTAAGTGTTAACCATTAAAAAACATTCGTATGTTTCTTTGATGTTCTGGCATGATGTTGAAAAGAGATGTATTGTGATTAAAATAGTCCATGTTTGAGAAGCGTACTCATAATTCCAACAGATATATGCTTTGAATTGCATCTATGTTAGTCCGGACCGTCCGTCAAATTTCAAAACGCAATGTGGTCCCTGAGCCAAAAGGTTTGCCCACCCGTTTTAGAAAACTTTATTGACGCAAAACAGTAAACAGTGTATGCTGTTAAAGAGTGTACCTCTGAACATGAATGGGCTTCTCTGCTTCTGTGTTGAAGGCTGTAAAAAGAGGGTTTGATTATTACAGTATTATCAGAAAGGTGAAGAAGGGATGACAAGAAACACATTTAAAAAAATTACCAGTAAACTCCACTGCAGGAATCGCAAACAAATGGCAGAAAGTCTAAATGGATGAAATAAATACTTGTTAAAAGCAGTCAATTGAAAAGTAACACATTACAAATCTAATCACATTTCAGACAAACACAAGGCTTTAGGTAAAATTTCTCATTGTCTGGTAAAAATAAATATTTAACACAGAAAAATTTGATACATGTTTCCCTTTCTTTTCTGTCTCTCACATTAAGAGTTATGCCTTGTGCTGGTTTTCTTCCAGTGATCTCCTAAATTTCCAATTAATATTGCTATACTCGTGACTATTTTAGTCTTTTGCTCAATTTTGGGTTTCAGACATATTTTTAATACCACTACTTCAGAAGTGATGGCTCGATGAAGAACTTCCTGTCCAGATCACATGTACATGCAGGAGGTCACAAAGTTTGTACAAAAACCTTCAAAATAAACTACAGTGACATGGCCACCATAATTGTTTACTAGTTATCCTGGAAATTAACTTAAATCATCTTTCCTAATTTCTTATTACCGGTAATCACAATAAAAAAAACATCAACAATACCAAACCATTACCATTATCAGTAAGATAGTTGAACGTGACAGTTAGCGAGGATAGGTAGGACACCATGTAGACATCAACTAACTAAAACTGTCATTACAGCGACACAGACTACAGGTGAGTATCATATTATTTCAACTCCTGATAATCAGAATCACATCAGAAGTACTTTATTAATCCCCAAGAGCAGACAAACATTACAGGGAGACAGAAGAGGATCGCTGACGGGTCTGCCAACTTCTGGCGACCCTTACAAAAAAGGCGCGAAACAGGTAAACGCTAAAGAAGGGGGGGGGGGGAGAAAAAAAACATTCAGTCTAAGCCTTGGCCCCTGGAGAGGGGGTCCAGACTGAGGCTAAGGAAAAAAAAATACAACAACAACAAAAATACAAAAAATTACTTTGATTCAGATGACTTAAAGTAAAGTACCCATGGTTGTCACACACACACACACTAGGTGTGGCGAAATTATTCTCTGCATTTGACCCACCGCCCTTGATCACCTCCTGGGTGGTGAGGGGAGCAGTGGGCAGCAGCTGTGGCAGCGCCCGGGAATAGTTTTTGGTGATTCAACCCCAAATTCCAACCTTTGATGCTGAGTTCCAAGCAGGGGGGTAATGGATCCCATTTTTATGGTCTTTGGTATGACTCGGCCGGGGTTTGAACTCACAACTAGGGCTGGGCGATATGACCTTTTTTTAATATCTCGATATTTTTAGGCCATGTCGCGATATACGATATATATCTCCATATTTTTGCCATAGCCTTGAATTAACACTTGATACATATAATCACAGCAGTTTGATGATTCTATGTGTTTACATTAAAACAGTTTTGTTCATACTGCAATACTATATGCTCATTTTAAACTTTCATGCAGAGAGGGAAATCCCAACTAAGTCAATTGACTAAAAGTGTATTTAGTAAACAGTTATTAAGCAGTGGCACAAACATTCATGTCATTTCCAAACAAAAAGTGAAAGATTGTCAGACATTTTAAAACAAGCTATGAGTGCACTTTTGTGCATGATGTCACTAAGCTGACATATCAAAACAACACTAAATTAAAGTGTACTTTTTGTACAGAACGCTACTACAATAGTTTAAAACAAATAAAGTGCACTTTTGTGCATGATGTCAGACAAGATATTTCAATAACTCCATCCATCCATTTTCTACCGCTTATTCCCTTTTGGGGTCGCGGGGGGCGCTGGAGCCTATCTCAGCTACAATCGGGCCCCGCGGAAGGCGGGGTACACCCTGGACAAGTCGCCACCTCATCGCAGGGCCAACACAGATAGACAGACAACATTCACACTCACATAACTGTCAAATAAAAATTAGCTGCATAATATGAAATCAAATCGCTATGTGGTAGGTTACTGCGGACGTTATCTCCTTATGTTGTTCACTTTTTTTTTTCATACGGTGTTGATGTGGAAATTGTTGCCTCTGCATTTTGTTGGTGTGGCACCGAATGGAGATGTTGAAATGCGGGGTAAGCACTCTTCATTTTCTAGCGAGTGCCTTTTCCAATGATGCTACATTTTAGCAGTAATGCTACTTTTTTTAGCAACGCTTTCGCCGCACACTATTATCGGAAATTATCGGTATCGGTTTCAAAAAGTAAAATTTGGGACTTTCTAAAATGCCGCTATAGGGAGTGGTACACGGACGCAGGGAGAAGTACAGAGCTCCAAAAAAACTTAAAAAGGCACTGCCTTTGCATGCCGGCCCAATCACATAATACCTACGGATTTTCATGCACACAAGTGAATGCAAGGCATACTTGGTCAACAGCCATACAAGTCACACTGAGGGTGGCCGTATAAACAACCTTAACATTGTTACAAATATGCGCCACACTGTGAACCCACACCAAACAAAAACGAAAAACACATTTCGGGAGAACATCCGCACCGTAACACATCATGAACACAACAGAACAAATACCCAGAACCCCTTGCAGCAGAAACTCTTCCGGGACGCTACAATATACACCACCCGCTACCCCTACCCCCCGCCTCAATCCCTCCCACCCAAACCCCTGCCCATCTCAACCCTCCCAAATTCCAAGCTGCTGTTTTGAGGCATGTTAAAAAAATAATGCACTTTGTGACTTCAATAATAAATATGGCAGTGCCATGTTGGCATTTTTTTCCATAACTTGAGTTGATTTATTTTGGAAAACCTTGTTACATTGTTTAAGCCGTGGCTGGCTGAGGCAGCGGGCTGAGAGCGAGGGACACATACAGACTGGACAAATTGGTAGAGAAGGCCAGTAACGTGGTGGAGGTGGAGCTACACTCTCTGGCAGTGGTGTCAGAGAGAAGAAGTCCAGCAAAACTCCTAGCCATTATGGACAACACCTCCCACCCACTACACTCGGACCTTGCGGAGAGAATGAGCATGTTCAGTGGAAGGCTCAGACTCCCAAAATGTAACACGGAGCGACACAGGAGGTCCTTCATACCGACAGCCATCAGACTGTATAATGCATATGTTCCTTCTTGACTGCACTTAAATGTAGAATGTATTTATATTATTCATATATTATATATATAATATATGTTATATATCATTTATTATTATTATTGTTGTTTATTGTGAGCAAACTGTGGTGCTGAATTTCCCCCAGGGATCAATAAAGTACTTTCTATTCTATTCTATATTCTATCTAATGCATCAAGCGGGGCATCACAACAAAATTAGGCATAATAATGTGTTAATTCCACGACTGTGTATATCAGTATCGGTTGATATCGGAATTGGTAATTAAGCGTTGGACAATATCAGAACATCAGATATCGGCAAAAAAGCCATTATCGGACATCTCTAATCCACATTATTCCCAGGCTTTCGCGGGCCACGTTTAATGATGTGTCGGGCCGAATCTGGCCCCCGAGCCTTGACTTTGACAACTGGACCAGTGCAGGGGTCGGCAACCCGCGGCTCCGGAGCCGCATGCGGCTCTTGGATCACTCTGATGTGGCTCAGCTGCATACTTGCCGACCCCCCCCATTTTTCTAGGAGGTTTTCCGGATTTCAATGCATCTCCCAGAAATCTCCCCAGGATAACATTCTCAGATGTTTACCCGGACAACAATATTGAAGGCGTGCTGTGATGGAAATGCCCTAAACGTCCTCTCGACCATGTCGTCGCATCCGCTTTAATACTATGCTATATGAGTGCCGGCCGGCCACATCTAATGTGCGGCTGCTGAATCAACGTGCAAGCTACTGCAAGGCATACTTGTTCAACAGCCATACAGGTTACACTGAGGGTTGTGATATAAACAACTTTAACACTCTTACTAATATGCTTCACACTGTGAACCCACACCAAACGAGAATGACAAACACATTTTGGGAGAACATCCGCACTGTAACTAGGGCTGGGCGATATGCAATATATCGCGGGTTTGTCTCTGTGCGATATATAAAATGACTATATCGTAATATTCAAGTATACGGTCTCACGCAGTGTTGCTTTTAGCTGTGGGCATTCAGGCTCTTCTCACCCTTTCCTGTCTCTCCTCACAGACAAGCAGGCGCACATTCTTACATACGTCACATGCGTTTCCGCCCTAGCAGAGCAGAGAGGTAGCATACCAGGCTACGTTAGCTGCTAACGTAGCCGTACGAGAGAATGAAGGTGCAGATCTGGTAACAAATGAAGGACGACTTAATTCCCAATAAAAACAGCAGGGTTTCGGTCGTCTGGCGATGGTTCGTCTTCAAGTAGGAATATGTCGAAAAGACAACCGTAATTTGTCAAGTGTGGGGGGGAAAAGCATTGCTATAAAAAGTAGCATTACTCCTAATATGTAGGCATCATTTGAAAAGTCACTTGCTAGAGAATGAAGAGAATTTCATAACCTTAGTAACATACCACATAGTAAAGGAAGAATACTATTTCATTTCCTTTTATGCAGCTCATTTTTATTTGACACTTAAAATGTCTCTGGCAATCTTGCACTTTCTGTTTTGGAAATGACTTAACTTTAATAAATACACTTTTGGTCAATTGACTTATTTGTAATTTCCCTCTCTGCATAAAAGTTTAAAAGTAGCATATATGGAAGCAGTATGAAGAAGAATGTTTTAATGTATACAGTTTTAATCATCATATTGCTGTAATTATATGCATCAAGTGTTCATTCAAGGCCAAGGCAAAATATCGTAATATATATCTGGCCTAAAAATATCGTTATATCCAAAAAAAGGCAAAATCGCCCAGCCCTAACTGTCACACAACATAAACACGACATAACAAATACCCAGAATCCCATGCATCCCTAACTATTCCAGACTACATTATACGCCCCCGCTATTTTGTGAAACGGGTCAAAATGGCTCTGTGTGTGGTAAAAGTTTCCGACCCCTGGACTAGTGGCTCTGACTTTTAACACCCGACAGGACCCAATATTTTATGGGAGACAAAGCATGTTTAGGAAGGTTTCCATAAAATGACCATTAAATAGGAATAACATTAAAATATGGAGGGTGTGTGGCTGTAACCAGAGGTGAGTAGTAACGCGCTACATTTACTCCGTTACATTTACTTGAGTAACTTTAGGGATAAATTGTACTTCTACGAGTAGTTTTTATGCAACATACTTTTACTTGAGTATATTTTTAGAGAAGAAACGCTTCTTTTACTCCGTTACATTTATCTACATTCAGCTCGGTACTTTTTTTTAATCTATCTATTAATGTTTGTTTTGGTTAATGACAGAGCTTCAAAGTAGAATTTACGCATGCCTGAGTTTCACCAATCACATGCAGTCACTGGTGACGTTGGACCAATCAAACAGAGCCAGGCGGTCACATGACCCGACTTAAACAAGTTGAAAAACGTATTGGGGTGTTACCATTTAGTGGTCAATTGTACGGAATACGTACTGTACTGTGCAATCTAATAATAAAAGTTTCAATCAATCAATCAAAAGTGTAAAGGAAAAAAGACACTTTTTATTTCAACCGTACTTCCCGTCAAAAGCCTAAAGACTGATCGCACAGTTCCTGCGCTAACAAAATAAGAGTCTCCGAAAGCCAGAGCAAACAAGTTAGCAAGCTACGGAGTTTGCCGCCAATGTATTTCTTGTAAAGTGTATAAAATCGAATATGGAAGCTGGACAAATAAGAGTTTGAGTTTATTTCGAACATGCAAACATACAACAAGATACATCACAATTTCCAGTTTCTCTTTTCAACATGTTCGAAAAGGAGTAGGAAGAAGCAGAGCTTATTTAATCCTACCCCTTTTCTTTACATAACACTTGCTAAAACTTTTGTCCACTTCCTGTTCTCAATGTATTCACAATGTATACTCCTCCGTCTATTTGTATTTGTGGTTTAATTTCTTTTCTACTGTTACCAAATAGCATTATTTTAGTTTTACTGAGATTCAATGATAGTCTGTTTTTGTCAAACCATTTTTTAATTTGTTCATTTCTTCTGTTATTATTTGTATTATCTTCTGAGTGTTCTCTCCTGAACAAAACGCTGTTGTATCATCCGCAAATAATACTAACTGTAAATCTCTTGTAACTTTACAAATGTCATTTATATATAGATTGAATAATTTAGGTCCTAGTATTGATCCCTGAGGTACACCACAGGAAATATTTAGCATTGTGGAAGTGTGTTCGCCTAGCTTCACGTATTGTTTCCTGTTCGTTAGATAACGTCTTATCCAATTTAAGACTAACCCTCTGATGCCATATCGTTCTAGTTTTTTAATTAAAATATTGTGATTAATTGTGTCAAATGCTTTTGTTAGATCCATAAACACTGCTGCCGCACTTTTTTTTTACTATCTATTGCATTGGTAATTTCTTCTGTGATTTCAATTAAAGCCATTGAAGTTGAAACATTAGCTCTGTATCCATATTGGTTCTCTTCGAGTATTCTATTTTTATTTATGAAACTCTCTAATCTGTTATTGAACAGTTTTTCGATGATTTTAGAAAATTGTGGAAGTAAAGATACAGGTCTATAATTTGTAAATAGATGTTTATCTCCAGTCTTATAAATTGGTGCAACTTTAGCTATTTTCATTTTGTTTGGAAATGTACCTGTTTGAAATGATAGGTTACTAATATACATTAATGGTCCTGAGATCTTATCGATAACCTTTTTTATCTTATCCATATCAATTCCGTTACAATCAGTTGAAGTCTTTGATTTACATTTTTTCACAATTTTAACTATTTCCTCCTGTGTCACATTACTGAGGAACATGGAGTTGGGATTTCGCTCTATGGTATCATTATAGTCCTCAATTGAAACTGGGTCTGGAATCCTTTCTTCCAATTTTGGGCCAATATTTACAAAGTAGTTATTCAAGCTTTCAACTACTTCCTTTATGTTGTCATTATGTTTATTTCCGTCTAAGAAGTATTGGGGGTAATCCCTCTTAGTGCCATTTTTTATAATGCTATTGAGAATGCCCCATGTTGCGCTCATATTATTTTTGTTCCTGTCCAATAATGCCAAAAACCAACAACTTTCATGTGGTATTAGACAGAAAAGAGGAACTTTTTTTCCCCTCCATTTGAAAACATGGACGTCTGATTCCAATCAATGCAAGTCATCAGAATCAGGTAATACACCAACTTATATTCTTTTCTTCATGAAAGATAGGAATCTATATGTTAAACATGCATGTATATTAATTAAAACACCTTCAACATGTCAACAAAAACGGCAAAATAAATACATATAAATTATATACTGCATATATAAATGTATGTATATATATATATGATATGTGTGTGTATAAATGATTTGTGTGTGTATGTATGATATGTGTGTGTATAAATTATATGTGTGTGTATGTATATATGAGGTAGATCACCTCAACTTGGTCATTTACTAAGTAATTGATACACGTTGAAAAACGTATTGGGGTGTTACCATTTAGTGGTCAATTGTACGGAATATGTACTGTACTGTACAATCTACTAATACAAGTTTTAATCAATCAATCAATCAAATCAACGAATGCCTACTGACGTTATGGTGCTGTTAAGTTATTGTGGCTCAATGTGCCATTTTTTTATTTTATTTTAATGTACTATTATTTAATATATATTATTGTTTTAGTTGCTTAAGATATATTCCTGGCTCTGAATTTGCTCATTGCTATTTTTATGTTTTTGTGCATTATTTGTTGCCGTAATCAGGTTACTCATCAGTTACTCAGTACTTGAGTAGTTTTTTCACAACATACTTTTTACTTTTACTCAAGTAAATATTTGGGTGACTACTCCTTACTTTTACTTGAGTAATACATCTCTAAAGTAACAGTACTCTTACTTGAGTACAATTTCTGGCTACTCTACCCACCTCTGGCTGTAACGCCGACTTAAATCTCATATTTATACGTTTGTGCCGCACTCCATGAAGGTTTTCTCCCAAGTAGACCGCCCTGGATCACAGTAGACACATGCTAACAGTGTTACAAAGGCTTTTCAAACCAATAAAAACGTACATTATTAGTTTTAATCATGTTTTTAACTAAGACTCGACTTACCTTTTTGGTGACAAGACTCATGCTGACAATGCTCTCCAACGTCTAGTTCCGCCATTTGCTTTTCTTCTTCTACTTAGACTCATATTAGGCGCGTGCTGCCCCCTACAGCTGGGGTGTCCAAACTTTTTCCGATTTCACCCCGGAAGTGTTTTTTTTTTTAAACAATCATTATTATCGCTGTACGTTAAATTAGGAACAATACAGCAAAACAACCCGTTTCTAAATATACACATATACTTATATAGTTAATAATCTCTCGGTAGCTTTGACACAAAGTGGGCGGGGCTTAGCTGCCATGACGTCACGCAGGTAATGTTGAAAGGCGCGGTGAAAGGTGAATTGTTTTCGCTGCAAAGCTCGTCAAGCTGGAAAATCAGCTCGTCTCGACACACACACACACACACACCCTGAAAACATCGTCCGACCAACAAGTTTGTGTGTGTGTGTGTTTGTTTGTGCCTTCCTGGTACCGGAAAGCTCGTCAAAAATGAGCAAAATATCCAAACTCTTCAAGGGGGTCTCCGGCTCGTCCAGCTCGTCCAAGTCCAAACACCGGGCCAGAGGAGGACCTTCGCCCCATGAAGCCATCCACAAGCTGAGGGACACCGAGGACATGTTGACCAAGAAGCAGGACTACCTGGAGAAGAGGATCGAGCAGGAAGTGGCGATAGCTAAGAAACATGGCACACGAAATAAGAGGGGTAAGTTTTTTTTTTATATATATATTCATGCTAAGTACTGCTTCCGTCTAATCAAGTCAAGTGTGGACCGGAAGTAGTTTTCATAAAACATACTCCACGTACAAACAAAATAAAAGGGAATAATACATTTCCTATCATTTCACCCAACCCATCCATCCATTTCTACCGCTTATTCCCTTTGGGGTGGCGGGGGGGTGCTGGTACACCCTGGACAAGTCACCCCCTCATCGCAGCCAATCATTTCAAATGTTCCAAAAAATCATGAATCCAATGAGGAAAAAAAAAAAAAAAAAAAAAAAAGTATGAGAGTTTGTGAAGCCCATTGAGACACTTGTGATTAGGGTTGTATAAAGAAATGTTATAACTTAATGATAAACTTTTTATAAATATGCCTAATTAAAATATCTGGAAGTCACCTGTTGGCTGGCAGCCAACCAATTAGCTCCTTCCAAAAATAAATGATTTACATTTGTCTTAGGGCTGCCAAAGAGTCAACTCATAAATAAAAAAGTTTAGGTGTCAAAACACGTTTTTATTGAGGGGGCCCCGTTGCCAATTTTGGCCCTCAGAGGGCCTTGACTGTGTGTGAATGTGAATGTTTAGTCGCCTTGTTACATCATTTGAAACCGGAATTTAAAGTTAAAGTACCACCGATTGTCACACACACACACACGCTAGGTGTGGCGAAATTATTCTCTGCGTTTGACTCATCATACTTGATCACCCCCTGGCAGGTGAGGGGAGCAGTGGGCAGCAGCGGTGGCCACGCCCAGGAATCATTTTTGGTGATTTAACCCCCAATCAATGTTTATTTATATAGCCCTAAATCACTAGTGTCTCAAAGGGCTACACAAACCACAACGACATCCTCGGTAGAGCCCACATAAGGGCAAGGAAAAACTCACCCCAGTGGGACGTCGGTGACAGTGACAATGATGACTATGAGAAACCTTGGAGAGGACCACATATGTGGGCACCAGGGGACCGAAAGCAATGGATGTTGAACGGGTCCAACATGATACTGTGAAAGTATCCCAAGGTGACATGCAGATATTTTAAGCCAAAAAACATGCTTGGAACATCTTGCGTGATGGTGATCAGATAATATCAAAGTGGTCCCTAAACTGTGTTGAAGGTACCCCGAAGAATCGCTTGATTTAAGTACAGTGTTTTATTTTCCTACTCAAACACAGGTCCAAACTGTGTGTAATGTTAGTGGCCAAAATATTAAATAAAACTTGTTTTTAATAAATACATAGGCCTGCTACGCTACTGTATTTTAATGTTTGTCATTGGAGAGCCACATTTTTTCTGAGGTGGCACCGGGTGAAACAAGTTTGACAACCACTGGTGTAGAAGATATGCACATGTTCCTATCAAAAGTGAAGAAAACAAAAACATTTGGTTACAAAGTACTTTATTATTTCCAGCCTTTTCGCAGGCCGCATAAATCACATATTGGGCCATTTAAAGTAATGCGGCAAACCAGATCTGGTCCCCCGGGCCTTGAGTTGGTCCCCTGTGGTTTAGGACAGTTGGCCCCCCACCAAGGAAAGTGTTTTTCAGATATATTGTAGTACACCTTTCCACCACTTGTGGCAGCAAGGACAATGTGTAACAACTAGAAGACTGGAGCTAAAGTCCTTGGGAAGTTTCTTAAGCGCAAGAAATATGACTAATGTGGTGAAGCTGTATTTTGTATAAAATTTTGTTAAACATGGTAAGAATTTTTTTTATTTCAACACAACCAAATGATATGTATATTGATTTTTTGTGAGTTCCAGCGATGAGGTGGCGACTTGTCCAGGGCGTACAACGCCTTCCGCCTGATTGTAGCTGAGATAGGCACCAGCGACCCCAAAGGGAATAAGCGGTAGAAAACAGATGGATTTTTCTAACCAGCATGAACCAAGTCTAAGGTTTACGTGTTAAATAAATTATCTTTGTGATTACCACAAGCTTTCATATCTTTTGACAAGGTTAGATATTATAATTTGATACAGGGGTGTCAAACTCATTTTAGATGGGGGGCCACATGGAGAAAAATCTACTCCCAAGTGGGCCAGACTGGTAAAATCACGGCACGATAACTTAAAAATAAAGACAACTCCAGATTGTTTTCTTTGTTTAAAAATAAAACAAGCACATTCTGAAAATGTACAAATCACAATGTCGTTGGGATTTTTTTTACACTCACATGTTGTGGTTAATAGTATTCCATCTATTTGTCGTTATTTATACCTTCTGAATAAATGACATGATAATGTTTGTCAGCTCATTGGTGTTCATTTTCAAAAAATAATTTCAAAATCAAATTACAGGATGTTATTTATGTAGTTTGCTCATTTTCCTCAACTGGTGCACTAACATCATATGGTTTATTTTTTTCACGTCTGTAGTAGAGATGCGCAGATAGGCAATTATATCATCCGCAACCGCATCATTAAAGTCGTCATCCACCCGAACCAACATCTTAACAAAACCGCAACCGCCCACCACCCGCCCGTTGTCATATATCAGGGGTCGGCAACCTTTACCACTCATAGAGCTATTGTGACCCGTTTCAGGGGGTTTAGAAGACAATGGGAACCACAACCATTCTTGCGATTATTTTGTGGAGCTTTTCCAGATAACGAGAACGTGCTTTGACGCCTTCTACAACATGTACAATCTGCTTGCCATTTCAGCAACAGGGTGTATGTAGGTACCTCAGATACATGTGCACGACTGCAAGGGATACTGGGTGACACAGAGTACACTGAAGGTTGTGATATAAACCATTTTAACACTCCTACTAATATGCACCACACTGTGAAGCCACACCAAACAAGAATGACAAACACATTTCGGGAGAACATCCTCACAGTAACACAACATAAACGTAACACAATAAATACCCAGAATCCTTTGCATCCATTACTATTCCTGACTATATTTTACATCCCAGCGCCCCCAACCCCGCTCATCTTACCGACGCGTGGGGGGTTTTGTGCTAGCGGTGTATAATATAGTCAGGATGAGTCAGAGATGCAAAGGATTCTGGGTATTTGTTGTGTTGCGTTTATGTTGTGTTACTGTGAGGATGTTCTCCCGAAATGTGTTTGTCATTCTTGTTTGGTGTGGCTTCACAGTTTGGCGCATGTTAGAGTTTTAAAAGTGTTTATATCACAACCATCAGTGTACTCTGTGTCACCCAGTATACCTTGCAGTCGTGTGCATGAATCTGCGGTAGCCACATACATGTTGCTGGACTGGCAAGCTATTTGTATATGTTGTAGAAAGCGTCAAAGTCAAATGCTTCATTGCACGCCTTTATTCTTGTTATCTGGGTGACCGTCAGCAGATATTCGTGGGAATACTTGCCGCTCCTATTGTCTACTATACTTTAAAAAGCGGGTCAAAATGGCTCTTTGAATGGTAAATGTTGCCGATCCCTGAACTACGTATATCAAATATTTCCGAATGGTTCAACCGCCACCCGCCCGAATCTATTTAAAATCAATTTTTTCGTCATGTCACCCGCTCGACCCGCGGTTTATCTGCAGACTCTAGTCTGTAGCGTCGTCTACAAAGATACAAATTGCTATTGCGGCATCTCGTGGACAAATTTAGAACAGCAGTTTCTTTCATTCAAAGATTTCGGTTCATTTTTATACTTAAGGAACTCATCCCGCGGGCCGGATAAAACCTGTCTGTTTGACACCCCTGATTTAATATGATTCAAATCAAGAGTGAGATGACATAATTCAGTGTTATTTGAGTGGACCCCGGGTTCCTGTGTTGGGGGAACGTTGAGCTCCGAGGTTCGAACGGTTTGGAACCTCTCGTATTTTCCCAAAAGTCTCACAGACTTGTTTCCCTTTCAGCCGCCCTGCAGGCGTTGAAGAGGAAGAAGCGTCTGGAGCAGCAGCTCACCCAAATCGACGGCACCCTCTCCACCATCGAGTTCCAGAGGGAATCGCTGGAGAACTCGCACACCAACTCCGAGGTGGTGAGGAACATGGGCTACGCCTCCCAGGCCATGAAGAAAGTCCACGAAAGCATGTGAGGATTTTTTTTTTTTTTAGCAGGTGTACGTAATGGTGAAGTACTTCCTGGTAAACAAACATGACCTCATCCAAACCTGTCAATCATTAATGTGGGAAGTAATCTGAATCCACTCTGCTTGTATTAAATCCATGTCTTCTCTAGTTATTTAATACGGTTTGATTCTTGGGTTAGGGACCTGAACAAGATTGACGATCTGATGGATGACATCAACGAGCAGAAGGACGTGGCCCGCGAGATCAACGACGCCATTTCTAGACCGCAGGGTGACGATTTTGACGAGGTATATATTAATATATTTATATATATATATATGTATATTTTTTATATTTTTAATAGCGGGCCGGGCAGCAAGCACGGGATGCGTCCAAATTGGGCTGGCCGATATATCGATATATACGATATATCGCAGGTTTGTCTCTGTGCGATAGAGAAAATGACTATATCGTAATATTCGAGTATTTGTTCTCACGGGCTTCACGGTGGCAGAGGGGTTAGTGCGTCTGCCTCACAATACGAAGTTCCTGCAGTCTTGGGTTCAAATCCAGGCTCGGAATCTTTCTGTGTGGAGTTTGCATGTTCTCCCCGTGAATGCGTGGGTTCCCTCCGGGTACTCCGACTTCCTCCCACCTCCAAAGAAATACACCTGGGGATAAGTTGATTGGCAACACTAAATTGGCCCTAGTGTGTGAATGTGAGTGTGAATGTTGTCTGTCTATCTGTGTTGGCCCTGCGATGAGGTGGCGACTTGTCCAGGGTGTACCCTGCCTTCCGCCCGATTGTAGCTGAGATAGGCGCCAGCGCCCCCCGCGTCCCCGAAAGGGAATAAGCGGTAGAAAATGGATGGATGGATGTTCTCACGCAGTAGCTTTTAGCTGCGGGCATTACACTACAGGCTCTTCTCACTCTTTCCTGTCTCTCCTTCTCACAGACAAGCAGGCGCACATTCTTACATACGTCACATACTGTCACGTCACATACGTCACATACCTATACGCCCTCGCCCAGCAGAGAGGTAGCAGACTGGGTAACGTTAGCTCTGATGCTAACGTAGCCGTACGAGAAAGAAGGTGCCGATCTGGTAACAAATGAAGGAAGACTTAATTCCCAATAAAAACAACAGGGGGTCCATCGTCTGGCGGTGGTTCGACTTCAAGTGGGAATATGTCGAACCGACAACCGTAATTTGTCAAGTGTGGGGCTATAAAAAGTAGCATTACTGCTAATATGTAGCATCATTTGAAAAGTCACTCGCGGGAGAATGAAGCGAATTTCATAACCGTAGTAACATACCACATAGTGAAGGACGAATACTATTTGATTTCCGTATATGCAGCTCATTTTTATTTGACACTTAAAATGTCTCTGACAATCTTGCACTTTCTGTTTTGGAAATGACTTGAATGTTTGTGCCATTGCTTAATAACTTTATTAATACACTTTTGGTCAATTGACTTAGTTGTGATTTCCCTCTCTGCATGAAAGTTTAAAAGTAGCATACAGTGGGGCACAAAAGTATTTAGTCAGCCAGAGATTGTGCAAGTTCTCCCACTTAAAATGATGACAGAGGTCTGTAATTTTCATCGTAGGTACACTTCAACTGTGAGAGACAGAATGTGAAAAAAAAAAATCCAGGAATTTTAAAGAATGTATTTGTAAATTATGGTGGAAAATAAGCATTTGGTCAAGCATTCAAAGCTCTCACTGATGGAAGGAGGTTTTGGCTCAAAATCTCACGATACATGGCCCCATTCATTCTTTCCTTAACACGGATCAATCGTCCTGTCCCCTTAGCAGAAAAACAGCCCCAAAGCATGATGTTTCCACCCCCATGCTTCACAGTAGGTATGGTGTTCTTGGGATGCAACTCAGTGTTGTTCTTCCTCCAAACACGACGAGTTGAGTTTATACCAGGTGTCACCAACGCGGTGCCCGTGGGCACCAGGTCGCCCGTAAGGACCGGATGAGTAACCCGCTGGCCTGTTCTAATAATATCTCAAATAGCAGCACTTACCAGTGAGCTGCTTCTATTTTTTAAATTGTATTTATTTACTAGCAAGGTGGTCTGGCTTTGCTCGACATTTTTAATTCTAAGAGAGACAAAACTCAAATAGAATTTGAAAATCCAAGAAAATATTTTAAATACTTGGTCTTCAGTTGTTTAAATAAATTCATTTATTTTTTGACTTTGCTTCTTATAACTTCCAGAAAGACAATTTTAGAGAAAAAATACAACCTTAAAAATGATTTTGGGATTTTTAAACACATATACCTTTTTACCTTTTAAATTCCTTCCTCTTATTTCCTGACAATTTAAATCAATGTTCAAGTAACTGAATTTGTTTTATTGTAAAGAATAAATACATTTTAATTTAATTCTTCATTTTAGCTTTTGTTTTTTCGACGAAGAATATTTGTGAAATATTTATTAAAACTTTATTATGATTAAAATAAAATAAAAATATTCTGGCAAATCTAAAAAATCTGTAGACTCAAATTTAAATCTTATTTTAGAGTCTTTTGAAATTTTTTAAAATAATGATTGTCTTTGTTAGAAATATAGCTTGGTCCAATTTGTTATTTATTCTAACAAAGTGCAGATTGGATTTTAATCTATTTAAAACATGTCATCAAAATTCTAAAATTAATCTTAATCAGGAAAAGTTACTAATGATGTTCCATAAAAATTTTTTTTTTTTTTTTTTTTTTTTTCAAAAAGATTCAAATTAGCTAGTTTTTCTCAATTTTTTTTCGCTTGAATTTTTAACTTTAAAAAGTTGAAATTGAAGATAAACTGTTTCAAAATTTTATTTTTATTTTTTTCGTGTTTTCTACTCTTTTGAACCGTTCAATTAAGTGTTTTTTTCCTCATTTATTCTCTACAAATAATCTTCCGTAAAAGGAAAAAAAAAATGTACGACGGAATGATAGACAGAAATATATATATATATTTATTTATTTATTAAAGGTAAATTGAGCAAATTGGCTATTTCTGGCAATTTATTTAAGTATGTATCAAACTGGTAGCCCTTCACATTAATCAGTTCCCAAGAAGTAGCTCTTGGTTTCCAAAAGGTTGATGACCCCTGGTTTATACCAAAATGGATACATGGATGATACAGCAGAGGATTGGGAGAATGTCATGTGGTCAGATGAAACCAAAATAGAACTTTTTGGTATAAACTCAACTCGTCGTGTTTTGGAGGAAGAAGAATACTTTTGATTCCAGAAAACAGAGTGAGATGTTCTACCTCTTGTGCGAAACACAAATGCATAAAATGACTTAACACATTAAATGACGAGTAAAACATTTACAAATACAACAACCAACTTCTAAAACATTAAGACCGACTCCAAAACACATAAAATGACTCCGAAGAGATGCACAGTGACATCTAAAACGTAAATTACTCCTAAAACACATAATAAGACTCCTAAAACACATTAAGACTCCTAAAACACGTAAAAAACTCAAACACGGAAAAATACTCATAAAACACGGAAAAATACTCATAAAAAATGTAAAAAAAACTCCTAAAACAAATTTAAAAACAGATCCTAAAGCATGTAAAAAAAACTCATAAAACACGCAAAAATACTCCTAAAAACGTGTAAAAAGACTCCTAAAACAAATTTAAAAACAGAATGAGGTGTTTGCATCCTTTGTGAGCACATACACTTGGTGGCCTTGTAGGTGAACAGTGAACGTGAATAGAAGACCTGAAGGATAAAATAATTTACGGGTGCGCATCATCAGTACAGGATGATCAGACCTGAGCTTGCGACCCAAGTCCAATTAGCCATGATAGTCACCTTGTTGGCAGACATATCATAGGACTATGCATGGCAGGGTTGTCCGGTTCCCTGAGTCAGATTTTGTTCTGACTCAGGAACACCACACCTACTGCGAAGCATGGGGGTGGAAACATCATGCTTTGGGGCTGTTTTTCTGCTAAGGGGACAGGACGATTGATCCGTGTTAAGGAAAGAATGAATGGGGCCATGTATCGTGAGATTTTGAGCCAAAACCTCCTTCCACCAAATACTTATTTTCCACCATAATTTACAAATAAATTCTTTAAAATTCCTACAATGTGAATTCCTGGATTTTTTTTCCCCACATTCTGTCTCTCACAGTTAAAGTGTACCTATGATGAAAATTACAGACCTCTGTCATCATTTTAAGTGGGAGAACTTGCACAATCGGTGGCTGACTAAATACTTTTTTGCTCCACTGTATATTAATGCAGTTTGAAGAAGAATGTTTCAATGTAGACACATAGAATCATCATACTGCTGTGATTATATGCATCAAGTGTTCATTCAAGGCCAAGGCAAAATATCGTAATATATATCGTATATCGCGATATGGCCTAAAAATATCGAGATATTAAAAAAAAGGCCACATCGCCCAGCCCTACGTCTAATATGTTTTTTTGTTCCTGCAGGATGAGCTGCTGGCCGAGCTGGAAGAGCTGGAACAGGAGCAGATGGACGACAGCATGAAGAGCATGGGGGGCCTGCCCTCGGTGCCCAGCGGCAGACTGCCGTCAGCAAGCACGTCTTACCGCGCAAGTACGTACCAACACGGCGAGAGAATACGCCAAAATGCCCGACGGCTAACGACGCTTTTATTTTGACAGCCACCAAAAGGCGCGAAGACGAGGACGACATGCGAATGCTGGCTTCATGGGCGACATAAACGACTTTGGAACAGAGTGTTTAGTTTTGGAGCTTTTAACGCTGTCTGCACACTTTATTATTCTTTATTTTTACTTTACTACTTAACAACTCATTCTTGATCCATGTTATTCTTTGTGCCTTCACTTCTTGTCTTCTTTGTTTCCATGTATGACTTTTTTTTTTTTTTTGTCCAGCCAACCGAAGGATTTCCAACACTGAGCAGATGAAACTACATGTAATATCACACAACTGTAGATAAAGTCTGACTATGCTTTTAATGTTGTAAATAAATATTCAGCTATATTAAAAACGCAACTTCCTGTAATTCATACACTTATTTTCTTCTGTCAGTGTATATTTCTATTTCTGTGCATAATTTCCAACAAATAAAGGACAACAGTGTAGCGCGTTGTACACATTTGTTATTTTGACCTTTATTTTGGTAGTTATTACTCGAAGTCGACGTTTGCGTGTGTGGTGTCAGTCATATAAATGTATTTAAAAAAAAAAAAAAAAAAATTTAAATATGTGTCACTGCCCGCACAAATTTAACTGCCACTATGCTACGACTATTATTTTAAGACTAAGGTGTACCATTTTTTAATTGATTAGCGTTAAAAGGAAAGCTAATTTAATCACTGCTTTTTTTACTTATTAAAGAAATAAAAAGTTTCTACCAGGCAAAAAGCACATACCGTATTTCCTTGAATTGCCGCAGGAATGCCTTGAATTACTTATTACCGCCTGGTCAAACTCGTGACGTCACGAGTGACACTTCCCCTGTCATCATTTTCAAAATGGAGGAGGCTGATTTCAATACCGGTAATTTGAAATCGCATAAAAGGGAAGAAGATTTAGAGCTATTCAGTAGGATTTACGGTCCAAGCTTACATCACACTCAAATTTTTACTGCATGCCTTTGGTAAGTGCCGGAGTGAGAAGAGGTTTTAATTTAATTAGCGCATGCTTACTTTTACCGCATGCCTTTGGTGAGCGCAGGAGTGAGAAGAGGTTTTAAATTAATTACCGCATGCTTACTTTTACCTCATGCCTTTGGTAAGCGCAGGAGTGAGAAGTGGTTTTAAATCAATTAGCGCTCCGGCGGCAATTCAAGGAAATACGGTACATCAAAAAATTGTACATAAAACAAAAGATCTAACCAAAAAATATTTAGAGTGCAATATATTAAGATAAATAAGAATAACATAATGAATGTTGGATCGATTCGAGTTAGGAACATACCTTGAAATTAACACTTTTGAGAAAAAATGCTTTAGGGAAGATTTAAATGTTTATTTACAAGTCTGTAACTGACACACACAAAAATGTGTTTAAGTGAAACTGGCCAAGAGATTAGGCAAATACATGTTACACAGCTTTGCAACAAATACACAGCAATTGTGGACTTATAGCAGCTCTAAAACAGTACGTATTAACATGAGAACTCAAGCAGTTCCCATGTTAATATGTACTAGATAGGTAACTACCCAATTTTGTGTAGGTAATTACTAGGGCTGCCAATCTTTGGGTGTCCCACGATTCGATTCAATATCAATTCTTGGGGTCACGATTGGGGCTTCACGGTGGCAGAGGGGTTAGTGCGTCTGCCTCACAATACGAAGGTCCTGCAGTCCTGGGTTCAAATCCAGGCTCGGGATCTTTCTGTGTGGAGTTTGCATGTTCTCCCCGTGAATGCGTGGGTTCCCTCCGGGTACTCCGGCTTCCTCCCACTTCCAAAGACATGCACCTGGGGATAGGTTGATTGGCAACACTAAATGGTCCCTAGTGTGTGAATGTGAGTGTGAATGTTGTCTGTCTATCTGTGTTGGCCCTGCGATGAGGTGGCGACTTGTCCAGGGTGTACCCCGCCTTCCGCCCGATTGTAGCTGAGATAGGCGCCAGCGCCCCCCGCGACCCCGAAAGGGAATAAGCGGTAGAAAATGGATGGATGGATGGATGGATGGGGTCACGATTCGATATTATATCAATTTTTTCGATTCAACGCGATTCTCAATTCAAAAACGACATTTTTCCGATTTAAAAGGATTCTGTATTGATTTAATACATAGGATTTCAGCAGGATCTACCCCAGTCTGCTGACATGCTAGCAGAGTAGTAGATTTTTTTTAAAACAGCTTTTATAATTGTAAAGGACAATGTTTTATCAACTGATTGCAATAATGTAAATTGGTTTTAACTACTAAACGAACCAAAAATATGACTTATTTTATCTTTGTAAAAACATTGGACACAGTGTGTTTTCAAGCTTATGAGATGCGATGCAAGTGTAAGCCACTGTGACACTATTGTTCTTTTTTATTATTTTTTATAAATGTTTAATGATAATGTCAATGAGGGATTTTTAATCACTGCTATGCTGAAATTATAACTAATATTGATACTGTTGTTGATAATCATTTTTGTTTCACTACTTTTGGTTTGTTCTGTGTCGTGTTCGTGTCTCTTTTTAATTGTTCTGTTTATTGCAGTTCTGAGTGTTGCTGGGTCAGGTTTGGTTTTGGAATTGGATTGCATTGTTATGGTATTGCTGTGTAGTGGTTTGTTGGATTGATTAAAAAAAAAGTAATAATAATAATCGATTAAAAAAAAAAAAGTATTCGATTCGATTTGTATTCAAATCGATTTTTTCCCACACCCCTAATAATTACCCAATTTTGTACATGTGAACAAAAATGGATAGTTCCATTCTTTTAGCAAGCAGAATGTTGAGTGGGATTTAAATGTCGGTGCTGTTGTGTGTAAATAGTCTAAGACGCCAAGACTGCCAACCTTCATTTTCTTTCAATGGTGGTTAGCAAGCAAATTTGTGGTGAGCATTACTGCCACCACCTGAAATGGAGATGATACCCCACTCTAAATTATTTTATTTAACTGTCATTTTAAAAATTAATGTATTGCTTTGTTCCTTCATGTTCCAAATGCAATCATAAACATATATCCTCCACTGCTAAACTAACCTCTTTCACTAACTTTTTTGTTCATTATTTACCTTTCTCTATATTTCTTACACTGTATTAATTAGAGGTGGGGTGATTAGTTATTTTTAGATGCATTGCATTTCAAACGTGGCCGATTGCAAAATCGATTAGTGAACGTCAATAGTCGATTATTTATTGTAAATAAAGTCCTGCATGCAGTTCTAAAAATTTGAGGCACCTCACCTACCAGCTCCTTTGACTTGACTTATGTTGCAGCGTTGCATACATTTTCATTAATTTAATAAATACAATTGGAAATTAATTAAACTGTTTATTATTACAAACGCATTGTTTTTTAAAGTTGCAAGTAATAAATGCTTTTTCTATGAAAGGACAAGAAATGTAAAACTGCATTAATGTACACATATTAAAGATGGCTCAATAATGGATTTTTGATCTACAAACCCCGTTTCCATATGAGTTGGGAAATTGTGTTAGATGTAAATATAAACGGAATACAATGATTTGAAAATAATGATCAACCCATATTCAGTTGAATATGCTACAAAGACAACATATTTGATGTTCAAACTGATAAACATTTATTTTTGTTGCAAATAATCATTAACTTTAAAATTTGATGCCAGCAACACGTGACAAAGAAGTTGGGAAAGGTGGCAATAAATACTGATAAAGTTGAGGAACGCTCATCAAACACTTATTTGGAACATCCCACAGGTGTGCAGGCTAATTGGAAACAGGTGGGTGCCATGATTGGGTATAAAAGCAGCTTCCATGAAATGCTAAGTAATTCACAAACAAGGATGGGGTGAGGGTCACCAATTTGTAAGCAAATTGTCGAACAGTTTTAGAACAACATTTCTCAACGAGCTATTGCAAGGAATTTACGTTTTTTTTTATCTACGGACCGTAAAATCATCAAAAGGTTCAGAGAATCTGGAGAAATCACTGCACGTAAGCGATATTACGAACTTTTGATCCCTCAGGCGGTACTGCATCAAAAACCGACAGTGTGTAAAGGATATCACCACATGGGCTCAGGAACACTTCATAAAACCACTGTCAGTAACAACAGTTGGTCGCTACATCTGTAAGTGCAAGTTAAAATTTTACTATGCAAAGTGAAAGCCATTTATCAACAACACCGAGGCACGCCGCTGGCTTGGCTGGGCCCGAGATCTTCTAAGATGGACTGAGTGGAAAAGTGTTCTGCGGTCTGACGAGTCCACATTTCAAATTATATTTGGAAACTGTGGACGTGGTGTCCTCCGGAACAAAGAGGAAAATAACCATCCGGAGTGTTATAGGCGCAAAGTTCAAAAGCCAGCATCTGTGATGGTATGGGGGTGTATTAGTTCCCAAAGCATGGGTAACTTACACATTTGTGAAGGCACCATTAATGCTGAAAGGTCCATACAGGTTTTGGAGCAACATATGTTGTCATCCAAGAAACGTTATCATGGACGCCCCTGCTTATTTCAGCAAAACAATGCCAAGTCACATGTTACAACAGCGTGGCTTGGTAGTAAAAGAGTGTGGGTACTTTCCTGGCCCGCATGCAGTCCAAATATGTCTCCCATCGAAAATGTGTGGCGCATTATGAAGCGTAAAACACGACAGCGGAGACCCCGGACTGATGAACGACCGAAGCTCTACATAAAACAAGAATGGTAAAGAAATCCACTTTCAAAGATTCAACAATTAGTTTCCTCAGTTCCCAAACGTTTGAGTGTTGTTAAAAAAAAAGCTGATGTAACAGAGTGGTGAACATGCCCTTTCCCAACTACTTTGGCACATGTTGCAGCCATGAAATTCTAAGTTAATTATTATTTGCAAAAAAAAATAAAGTTTATGAGTTTGAACATTAAATATGTTGTCTTTGTAGTGCATTCAATTGAATATGGGTTGAAAATGATTTGCAAATCATTGTATTCTGTTTATATTTACATCTAAAACAACTTCCCAACCCATATGGAAACGGGGTTTGTATATTAAATCCTGTCTTGTTTCTGACGCTATATCTTTATGCTGATGAACTTTACATTATTTTCCTCTGTCCATGTAAATTGCTATTAATCCCCAAGTAAGCAACGATAAATTCCATCCATCTTCTTCCGCTTGTCCGAGGTCGGGTCGCGGGGGCAGCAGCCTAAGCAGGGAAGCCCAGACTTCCCTCTCCCCAGTTAGTTCATCCAGCTCCTCCCAGTGGATCCCAAGGCGTTCCCAGATAGATAGATAGTCTTCCCAATGTGTCCTAGGTCTTCTCCGTGGCCTTCTACCGGTCGGACGTGCCCGAAACACCTCCCTAGGGAGGCGTTTGGGTGGCATCCTGACCAGATACCCGAACCACCTCATCTGGCTCCTTTCGATGTGGAGGAGCAGCGGCTTTACTTTGAGCTCCTCCTGGATGACAGAGCCTCTCCCCTATCTCTAAAGGGAGGAAACTCATTCCGGCCGCTTGTACCCGTGATCTTGTCCTTTCGGTCATGACCCAAAGCTCATTACCATAGGTGAGGATAGGAACGAAGATCGACCGGTAAATTGAGAGCTTTGCCTTCCGGCTCAGCTCCTTCTTCACCACAACGGATCAATACAGCGTCCGCATTACTAAGGACGTCGCACCGATCCGCCCGTCGATTTCACCATCCACTCTTCCCTCAATCCTGAACTAGAGTCTGAGGTACTTGAACTCCTCCACTTGGGGAAAGATCTCCTCCCTAACCTGGAGATACAACGATAAATTGTCACTAATTATTTTATTCAAAACTATGTTTTGTACCATATCCGAGTTTTTGCCTCCGCGACCACTGAAGCCGCACACCTGTCGCTACCTGTCCACTGCCGCCGCAGTCCCATGAACCAAAAGGACCTGATAGGACCCTTTCTTCAGCTTGACGGCATCCGGGTTCTAGGATTACCACCACGACAGGCACCAACCACTTTGCCGCCTCGACAATAGGAGGCGCGGAACATGGCCCGGATTCAACGGTAAATCGGACCTGTTTCCAATGAGGGTTGGACTCTGCCAGGGCTGCGCCTTGTCGTCGATTCTGTTGAAAGCTTGCGGACAGAATTTCTCGTCACAATCAGGGCGTTTAGGGGATTTGGTTTGGAGGCTGCAGGAGGATGTGGTCCTGATGGCTTCATCTGGATCGGTTCGTAGCCAAGTGTGAAGCAACTGGGATGAGAATCAGCACTTCCGAGTTCTGAGTCCATGGTTCTCGCCTGGAAAAGGGTAAAACTGCTACTGTATCTCCCGGTTGGGGAGGAGATCTTGCCCCAAGTGGAAGAGTTCAAGTACCTCAGGGTCTTGTCCAGGATTGAGGGAAGAGTGGATCGTGAAATCGACAGCTGGATCAGTGATGCGGACCTTGTTTCTGTCGTGGTGAAAAAGGAGCTAAGCCGGAAGGCAAAGCTCTCAATTTACCGGTCAATCAACGTCCCGATTCTCACCTATGGTCATGAGCTTTGGGTTATGACCAAAAGGACAAGATTACTTTCCTTCGTTGGGTGGCGGAGTCTGTCTTACAGTAAGGGTGAAAATCTGTCATACGGGAGGAGCTCAAAGAGAGGAGGTGGTTCGGGCATCTGGTCTTGATGCCACCTGGACGCCTCCCTGGGGAGGTGTTGAAGGCACATCTGACCGGTAGAAGGCCACGGGCAAGACCCAGGACACGTTGGGGAGACTATGTCTCCCAGCTGTCCTGGGAATGTCTTGGGACCCCCCCCCGTGAGGAGCTGGACGACATGTCAAGTCTGGGCTTCTCTGCTTAGGCTGCTGCCCCCGCGACCTGACCTCAGATAAGCGGAAGAAGATGAATGTATTCGAATTACTTTTCCTCAATAAATGTTTCTATTCATGTATATCTTTAAATAATCGCACATCTGTGTCTGGGATGCCGTACATCTGCTGCGGTATGCCAGGAATTAGTATATCTGTTTAATCTTTTTTTTAATTATAAATCTCTGATTATCCATTCAATTCTCTGATATATGTACATATAAATAAAAGTAATACGTGAATTTCAGTGTTTATTTATTTACACATACACACACATAACACTCATCTACTCATTGTTGAGTAAAGGGTTGAATTGTCCATCGTTGTTCTAGTCTCTGTCACTATTTTTCCAACCATATGCATGTACAGTA
Organism: Nerophis ophidion; assembly: GCF_033978795.1. Classification (NCBI taxonomy): domain Eukaryota; kingdom Metazoa; phylum Chordata; class Actinopteri; order Syngnathiformes; family Syngnathidae; genus Nerophis; species Nerophis ophidion. The sequence continues at coordinate 44,059,740 of NC_084625.1, forward strand.
GATGGCAGTATTATCCTGTTTAAGAGTGTCACAACATGGCTGTTTACGGTAGACGAACTGCTTTACGGACGAAAACGTGACTGCTGTTGTTGTGTGTTGTTGCCGCGCTGGGAGGACGTTAATGAAACTGCCTAACAATAAACCCACATAAGAAATCAAGAACTCACTCTCGATCATTCTGCAGTTATAACGTCATTGGGCAGACACGCTGTTTATATTGTGGGAAAGCAGACGTGAAAACAGGCTGTCCTCACTCAGGTCCGCATGGAGCTGGAGGGGGCGTGGCCTCCAGCTCCGCCTGAATTTCGGGAGAAAATTGTTCCCGGGAGGTTTTCGGGAGAGGTGCTGAATTTCGGGAGTCTCCCGTAAAATCCGGCGAGAGTTGGCAAGTATGAAATACGGAGTCGGAGATGGGAAAATATATGCGTAAGAAAAAAATGGCGAGTGCATTCAAATTGTTTCGACGAGCGAAATTTGCTTTCGAATGATGGAGCACTTCAGTTAATATCGTGAAATGGAACATTATTTTGTCGCAAAATGTGACTGCTAAAAAATCCCCGCAGTCAGGGTTAAATTGGAATAATTAACTATGTGGCTGAATAAAGGTTACTTTCATTTCTAAAGTGTAGTTGACGATTATTTGAGGTCATCCCTCTTTTTTTTTAAAATAAACCTGTATTTATAATATGCAACATTTTATTTACTGGCTTATAACCCTTCATGCGACTTTAATCTCTCTCTCTCTCTCTAAATTGTTCTTAAGATGGCGCCTATTGTAGCTGAGATAGGCGCCAGCGCCCCCCGTGACCCCGAAAGGGAATAAGCGGTAGGAAATGGATGGATAATTTGTATTTGCTTTTTCAGTGTGTATTTTACCTCTGTTGATTTTTTAGTCTGTCCTTTGCCTGTATTTCTTTGTGGTGTACAGCCCTTTGTTCTTCAACTGTTGTTGTTTTTAAGGGGCTTTATGAATAAAGTTGGCGTGGTATGTATTTGCATACAAGCAAAGAATAATCAAAACAAGTACAGAAACAGTACAAAACAGCACCACGGTGTTGTAAACTCAAAACAACTAAAGTAGACAGCAAAATATATACATACATCCATATATATATACACATACATATATATATATATATACATACACACATACATACCTATATGTATGTATGTGTATGTATGTATGTACATATATACACACAAATATACATATGTATATATATATATATATATACATAAATGCATATATACAGACATATACATATATATCTACATACATATGTGTATATATATACATATATATATAAGTATATATATACACATAGATATGTATATATACACTTATACATACACATATACACAGTATAGACACACACATACACACACATACATATACATATATACATACATATACATATATATATATATATATATATATATATATATATATATACATATATATATATATATATATATATATATATATATATATATATATATATATATATATATATATATATATGCGCTCAGAACAAATTCCGTAAATAATCCAAATTTGGAGCACAGCATCATAGTTTTCACAGCTTTTTGGTTGTTGAACGTAGAAAGCATTTTAAAGTAAAGTTCAAATTATTTTTAAAGGCACAAAAAACAGGTGCAGTATTAAGAAACTTACAGTTATGAATATACAACTTAGCCAATAGTTCAATGAAATATTTATATTTTGGAAAAACTGACGTCAAGTGGGGAACTTTCGACGCATGCGCAAACAGATCGCGCAAGACTGACAGCGTTGCCAGACGTCCGTTTATTTACGATATTTTAACCCTCTGTTCGGTGTGGTTCACTAATTAAAAATAACTTTCCACCCATTTCTTACCGCTTGTCCCTTACGAGGTCGTATTGGATAAGTTCACCCTTGTAAAATGGCTATTAATAAACACAAATATTGCCTCATGCGACTCTATCCAACCAGGTAAAGGCGTTGTTCTGCCATTTGCACCTCTTTTTTTTTTTTTTACGAAGTTTAAAAAGGTACACCGCTTTGAAAGTATGCCCAGCTTTTTTTTAAGTTCTCTCGAACAATATGGAATTGACGTACGATCATGTTCTTCGAAAGTAGGATTATATTTAAGCTTCTAGTACGAGCACTTGTGTTTTTCCCACCTGGCAACGTGGCGTCGTGACGTCACCGAGCACAACTTGGAAACTTCCGCACTTTTTCGGAGGCGATCGTCCAAACCTTCCAAGTTTCCGAGTCGCAACATGATGGAAGCCAACTGTCGCGATCAAACTGGCGGTAAGTTGTCGTCTTTCACCTGTTATGTTCATAAAAAGTAGGCAAGGAAATGTAGAAATGTTTCATATCGTGTTATATTTTTAGCTCGGGGCTAAAACACAACACTGACGCCATTTAAGTTTGTGTCTCCTTCCTTTTTAGCTCCCGAACTTAGTGTTAAGTATGGCGGGAATTTGAATTTGTTTCACTTTCTCTTGAATTTATTATGAAAAACGTTAGACGCTAAATGACGCCGATACATAATAATAATGCAACTATTACAAAAGTAAGCCATCCATCAATTTACTACCGCTTATTCCCTTTGGGGTCGCTGGTGCCTATCTCAGCTTCAATCGGGCGGAAGGCGGTGTACACCCTGGACAAGTTGATACTAAAGTAAGCCACTACACCAGGGGTCGGCAACCCAAAGTATTGAAAGAGCCATAGTGGACCAAAAATACAAAAACAAATCTGTCTGGAGCCGCAAAAAAAATAAAAGCCATATTATATACAGATATAGTGTGTCATCAGATATAAGGGACGGCGTGGCGCAGTGGGAGAGTGGCCGTGCGCAACCCGAAGGTGACTGGTTCAAATCCCACCTAGAACCAACCTCGTCACGTCCGTTGTGTCCTTGAGCAAGACACTTCACCCTTGCTCCTGATGGGTGCTGGTTGGCGCCTTGCATGGCAGCTCCCTCCATCAGTGTGTGAATGTGTGTGTGAATGGGTAAATGTGGAAGTAGTGTCAAAGCGCTTTGAGTACCTTGAAGGTAGAAAAGCGCTATACAAGTACAACCCATTTATTTATTTATTTATAAATTTAATTAAGAGGACTTAAAGGCCTACTGAAATGAGATGTTCTTATTAAAACGGGGATAGCAGGTCCATTCTATGTGTCATACTTGATCATTTCGCCATGTTGCCATATTTTTGCTGAAAGGATTTAGTAGAGAACATCCACGATAAAGTTCGCAACTTTTGGTCGCTAATAAAAAAGCCTTGCCTGTACCGGAAGTAGCAGACGATGACGTCACCCGTTGATGGCTCCTCACATCCTCACACTGTTTTTAATGGGAGCCTCCAACAAAAAGAGCTATTCGGACCGAGAAAACAAAAAATTCCCCATTAATTTGAGTGAGGATGAAATATTCGTGGCTGAGGATATTGGTAGCTAAGGACTAGAAAAAAAACAATAAAAAGTAAAAAAAAAAAAAAAAGACGATTGCATTGGGACGGATTCAGATGTTATTAGACACATTTACTAGGATAATTCTGGGAAATCCCTTATCTTTTTATTGTGTTGCTAGTGTTTTAGTGAGTTAAATAGTACCTGATAGTCGGAAGGGTGTATCAGGGAAGTTGACTCAGCTGCATGGACGGCACAAGCTCAGCTGATCTCCGGTAAGTGGCGACTTTTTACCACAATTTTCTCACCGAAACCTGCTGGTTGACATTCGGTCGGGATCCATGTTCGCTGTGATCCATAGTAAAGTTTCACCTCCGGGAATTTTAAACAAGGAATCACCGTGTGTTTGTGTGGCTAAAGGCTAAAGTTTCCCAACTCCGTCTTTCGACTTTGACTTCTCCAATATTAATTGAACAAATTGCAAAAGATTCAGCAACACAGATGTCCAAAATACTGTGTAATTATGCGATTAAAGCAGACGACTTTTAGCTGTGTGTGTGTGTGCAGTGCTCATATTTCCTAACAGTCCGTGACGTCAAGCGTACACGTCATCATTAATCATTACGCAACGTTTGAGAAGAATCTCCCGGCAAATTTAAAATTGCAATTTAGTAAACTAAAAAGGCCGTATTGTTAATATTTCATCATTGATATATAAACTATCAGACTGCGTGGTGGGTTTCAGTAGGCCTTTAAAGGGAACTAAATGAGCTCAAATATAGCTACAAATGAGGCATAATGATGCAATGTGTACATATAGCTAGCCTAAATAGCATATTAGCATCGATTAGCTTGCAGTCATGCAGTGACCAAATATGTCTGATTAGCCCACTCAACATCAATAACGTCAACAAAACTCACCTTTGTGCATTCACGCACAACGTTAAAAGTTTGGTGGACAAAAAGAGACAGAAAAAGAAGTGGCATAAAACACGCCCTAGAAAGTCAGAGAGAGTTGTACATGTAAACAAACTGCGGTGAGTTCAAGGACCGCCAAAATTAGTAGGACAAAACAGCGCTCACCAAATACTCGAATCAATGAAGCATGTTTAATATAAACGATGTGCTTTATAACAATTAAGGAGGTTTGTGCCGATGTTTGTCCTCCTGCAGAAACTATATTAAAACAAAACATTTATTTTTTCCCCCTAAATTTTTTTCCATTTTTCAGACATTTTTGAAAAAGCTCCAGAGAGCCACCAGGGCGGCGCTAATGAGCCGCGGGTTGCCGACCCCCGATCTACACGTTAACATTCAAATAACTAGAAAATCCCCACGGATGTTTCAAATACCAAGTTATACGACTCAAAGTTATGTGGCTGCAGAAATAGAAAAAAAAAAAAGTGTAAAATTCGAAAAAAAAGTTAGCCTGCGTAAGTTAGCTTGCTAACATGCTATTGTTTGCACGCTAACAGGTAACAAGTGTCACATACCAAGTTTTATGACTCTGGGTGAAACAGTGGCAAAACAAGCTAAAAAAAAGTTAGCATTGTCGTGCCAAATTTCTTCTCCCTACAAACCCCCCCCCATTTACTTCCGGGTTCATGAGCTATATTATAAAAAATAAAGACGTTTTTTTTATCGCTATATTATTAAAAAGATTAAAAAACAATTTACAAACACAAGCTATGGGATCACATAAGAGGAAACGTGACCCCGGAAGTAAATGCTTCATCCCATAGCTTGTGTTTGTAAATTGTTTTTAAATTTTTTTTATAATATATCGTTAACAAAACGTCTGTATTTTTATAATATAGCGTTAAATTTTTATAATATAGCGTTATATTTTTATAATATAGCGTTATATTTTTATAATATAGCGTTAACAAAACATCTGTATTAATCATGACCCCGGAAGTAAATGGGGGGGGGGGTTTGTAGGGGGGAAGAAATTTGGCGTGACAGCATGCTACTTTTAGCATGCTAGCAAGCTAACGTGATAAAAGTTAGCTTGTGTCACACACCAAGTTACATGACTCGAAGGTGTATGACTGCAGAATTACACAAAAGTGTAAAATCAGTCTGAAAAAAAGTTAGCACTTTGAAGCTAGCGTGCTAATGTTAGCACGTTAACTGTTCAAATAAATGTAGCTCGTATTAGCATTGCATTGAATCCTAGTTCATTATTTGGGTGTGTTCTGACTAAGGTGTATGGCTGCAGAATTAAACAAAAGTTTAAAATTAGTCCGAAAAACAGTTAGCACTTTGATGCTAACTTACTTTTCAAATAAATGTAGTTGGAATTAGCATTGCATTGCATTGAATCCTACCTCATTATGTGGGTGTCTCATGACTAAGGTGTATGGCTGCAGAATTAGACAAAAGTGTAAAATTAGTCCGAAAAACAGTTAGCACTTTGCTGGTAGCGTGCTAATGTTTGCTTGCTAACTGTTCAAATACATGTAGCTAGTATTAGCAATACGTTCAATCCTAGTTTATTATTTGGGTGTGTCATGACTAAGGTGTATGGCTGCAGAATTAGACAAATGTGTAGAATCAGTCCGAAAAAAAGTTAGCACTTTAAAGCTCGCCTGCTAATGTTAGCACGCTAACTGTTCAAATAAATGTAGCTCGTATTAGCATTGCATTGAATCCTAGTTCATTATTTGGGTGTGTCATGACTAAGGTGTATGGCTGCAGAATACACAAAAGTGTAAAATTAGTCCGAAAAACAGTTAGCACTTTGATGCTAACTTACTGTTCAAATAAATGTAGCTAATATAAGCTTTGTGTTGAATCCTACCTCATTATGTGGGTGTGTTATGACTAAGGTGTATGGCTGCAGAATTAGACAAAAGAGTAAAATTAGTCCGAAAAACAGTTAGCACTTTGATGCTAACTTACTGTTCAAATAAATGTAGCTAATATAAGCTTTGTGTTGAATCCTAATTTATTTTTTGGGCGTGTTATGACTAAGGTGTATGGCTGCAGAATTAGACAAAAGTTTAAAATTAGTCCGAAAAACAGTTAGCACTTTGATGCTAACTTACTGTTCAAATAAATGTAGCTAATATTAGCATTGCGTTGAATCCTAGTTCATTATTTAGGTGTGTCATGACTAAGGTGTATGGCTGCAGAATTAGACAAAAGTGTAAAATCAGTCCGAAAAACCGTTAGCAATTTGATGCTAACTTACTGTTCAAATAAATGTAGCTGGAATTAGGATTGCATTGAATCCTAGCTCATTATGTGGGTGTGTTATGACTAAGGTGTATGGCTGTAAAATTAGACAAAAGTGTAAAATTAGTCCGAAAAACAGTTAGCACTTTGATGCTAACTTACTTTTCAAATAAATGTAGCTAATATTAGCATTGCTTGGAATCCTACTTGTCCGACTTGTCCAGGGTGTACACCACCTTCCGCCCAATTGATTCCCCCGCGACCCCAAAGGGAATAAGCGGTAGGAAATGGATGGATGGAATCCTAGTTTATTATTTTAGGGGTGCTAAACGTGATTGAACATGTTTTAGGGACTGGAGATGGTAAAGGCGGCCAGGACAAGGTCTCCAAGGTCTTGCCCGAGCTGCGTCTTGTGGTTGTGGGCTGGAGGTGGCCCGGCAAGAGCCTGACGGCCAACACCATCCTGGGCCGGGAGGAGTTCCGCTTGGAGCGTGCGGCCGAGTTCTGCGTGAGCAGGCAGACGGAGGTCCAAGGTCGGCAGGTGACGGTGGTGGACACGCCCGGCTGGTACTCCACGCAGACCACGCCGCTGTCCTACAAGAAGGAGATCACCCGAGGCGCCACCCTGTGCCCGCCCGGCCCCCACGCCTTCCTGCTGGTCATCCCCGTGGGCATGTTCACCGAGGTGGACCGCGCCCGCATCCAGGAGCACGTGGGCCTGTTCGGCGAGCGCGTGTGGCGCCACACCCTGGTGGTGTTCACCTGGGCCGAGGTGCTGCGGAAGATCTCCATCGAGCGGTACATCCGCCGTGAGGGCGCCGAGCTCCAGTGGGTGCTGGAGAAGTGCAAGCACAGGTACTTTGTCATCGACAACTGCGTGTTCGAAGAGCAAGCTCAGGTGGGGCGCTTGATGGAGAAGGTGGAGGAGATGGTCGCCGACGAAGGCGGGCACTACCACCCGGACCGGGAGGAGGCCGACCCGCCGCCGACCCCCCTGGATGAGAACCAGAACCCAACCATGGAAGCGCAGGAGCTGGGCGCCAAGCCCAAACTCGCCTCCGACGTGACTTTATCCCAGGAGGCGGCGCCGCTTTCCACCGAGTGACGCTAACGTTGAGTTAGCAACGCTATGTTAGCACGGCTAGTTAGCACTGTTGTCACTTTGCCTTTCTGATGGCAGTACTAGAAAAAGACATCGGACCAAAATGTCATCCACTTCTTTTATTTCTTCTTGTACTTCACCGGGATGTCCGTCGGGCTACATTGTGGTGGTCTACAGCAAAGAGCGCGGGCGGTATAGCTCGGGTCGCAGCAACTTGAGGGTTCCAGGTTCGATTCCCGCTTTCGCCATCCTAGTCACTGCCGCCGTTGTGTCCTCGGGCAAGACACTTTACCCGCCTGCTCCCAGCGCCACCCAAATGTAACAAACCCTGTTTCCATATGAGTTGGGAAATTGTGTTAGATGTAAATATAAACAGAATACAATGATTTGCAAATCATTTTCAACCCATATTCAGTTGAATATGCTACAAAGACAACATATTTGATGTTCAAACTCATAAACATTTTTTTTGTTGCAAATAATCATCAACTTTAGAATTTGATGCCAGCAACACATGACAAAGAAGTTGGCAAAGGTGGCAATAAATACTGATACAGTTGAGGAATGCTCATCAAACACTTATTTGGAACATCCCACAGGTGTGCAGGCTAATTGGGAACAGGTGGGTGCCATGATTGGGTATAAAAACAGCTTCCCAAAAAATGCTCAGTCTTTCACAAGAAAGGATGGGGCGAGGTACACCCCTTTGTCCACAACTGCGTGAGCAAATAGTCAAACAGTTTAAGAACAACGTTTCTCAAAGTGCAATTGCAAGAAATTTAGGGATTTCAACATCTACGGTCCATAATATCATCAAAAGGTTCAAAGAATCTGGAGAAATCACTCCACGTAAGCGGCATGGCCGGAAACCAACATTGAATGACCGTGACCTTCGATCCCTCAGACGGCACTGTATCAAAAACCGACATCAATCTCTAAAGGATATCACCACATGGGCTCAGGAACCCTTCAGAAAACCACTGTCACTAAATACAGTTTGTCGCTACATCTGTAAGTGCAAGTTAAAGCTATACTATGCAAAGCGAAAGCCATTTATCAACAACATCCAGAAACGCCAGGGCCCGAGATCATCTAAGATGGACTGATGCAAAGTGGAAAAGTGTTCTGACGAGTCCACATTTCAAATTGTTTTTGGAAATATTCCACATCGTATCATCCGGACCAAAGGGGGAGCGAACCATCCAGACTGTTATCGACGCAAAGTTCAAAAGCCAGCATCTGTGATGGTATGGGGGTGCATTAGTGCCCAAGGCATGGGTAACTTACACATCTGTGAAGGAACCATTAATGCTGAAAGGTACATACAGGTTTTGGAACAACATATGCTGCCATCTAAGCGCTGTCTTTTTCATGGACGCCCCTGCTTATTACGGCAAGACAATGCCAAACCACATTCAGCACGTGTTACAACAGCGTGGTTTAGTAAAAAAAAAGTGTGGTTACTTTCCTGACCCGCCTGCAGTCCAGACCTGTCTCCCATCAAAAATGTGTGGCTCATTATGAAGCGTAAAATACAACTGTTGAACGACTGAAGCTCTACATAAAACAAGAATGGTAAAGAATTCCACTTTCAAAGCTTCAACAATTAGTTTCCTCAGTTCCCAAACGTTTATTGAGTGTTGTTAAAAGAAAAGGTGATGTAATACAGTGGTGAACATGCCCTTTCCCAACTACTTTGGCAGGTGTTGCAGCCATGAATTTTTAAGTTAATTATTATTTGCAAAAAAAAAAAGTTTATGAGTTTGAACATCAAATATCTTGTCTTTGTAGTGCATTCAACTGAATATGGGTTGAAAATTATTTGCAAATCATTGTATTCCAAGCGGTAGTAAATGGATGGATGGATGTATTCCGTTTATATTTACATCTAACACAATTTCCCAACTCATATGGAAACGGGGTTTGTAGATAACGGGCTTCACTATGTAAAGCGCTTTGAGTCGCTAGAGAAAAGCGCTATATAAATATACTCCGCTCACTCAGAACGTCTTTGTGGTGATAAACAGTTAGCGCCTTTAGTCTCGCTAGAGCACAATCAGCACTCTTCGTGGAAAAACTGTGAACGCTTTGCACTGTTGTGGATTTGACGGAGAATGTTGTAGAACAGTGGTTCTCAACGGTATAGTTCGGTTGGTAGAGTGGCCGTGCCAGCAACTTGAGGGTTCCAGGTTCAATCCCCGCTTCGACCATCCTAGTCCCTGCCGTTGTGTCCTTGGGCAAGACACTTTACCCACCTGCTCCCAGTGCCACCCACACTGGTTTAAATGTAACTTAGATATTGGGTTTCACTATGTAAAGCGCTTTGAGTCACTAGAGAAAAGCGCTATATAAATATAATTCACTTCACTTCACTCAAATAAATACCACCCTGGCTCTCCAAGTACCGCCTTGATGACCAGCGGCCAAATACAGTAGCGCAGTAGGCCTACGTGTTCATCAGAAACACGGTCGAGGTTTTCTTTAACGAGTACTTTTAATATTAGCCACGGATTTGAACACTAACACCGTGTTTGAATATAGGAGAGTAAAACTTAAATCAACATGCGTGGACAGCACCTTTTTGCTCTTATTTCCAAAATTGTGTACACTACTGAATTGGGGTCTTATGGCCACTTATGTGGACACTTATACTGCCATCTGGTGGTGTCAGAAGAGTATAACATACAATGGAATTTGGGGGGAAAAAGGTGTAAAAATAAGAATTGGCATGTCACTAAACATGAAGTACACGTGTGTGTACTTATGGACTAAGTACATCCTATAAAAAGATGATTTTTAGTTTTTTATTGTAATTAGGGTCCAATAAGCCCAAATAGAAATTAAAAAAAGCATGTAAACAAACAGTTTGGGCTTTAAGAGGTTAAGTAATTATTTAAGAGGTTAAGTAATTATTTTGCCCGAGCACCACCGGTTTGAGAATGACTGTTCTAGAAGTTCTTCCACTCTGACATGTTGTGTCTTTATTCTGTCCTTTATATGTTTTATTGAGGGTTTGAACGAGGGTGAAAGCAACACAAGTTAAAGTCAAATAAACTGTTACGGGATGTTCACCAACAAAACATGTAAAGTGAAATTTTGGGGTTACTGTTCGAGTCCTGCATTCCGTTCAGCCAAGACTTGGCAGTGGACTGATCGGGTGTTACTGGTGACCAAATACTAAATAAACGCACTTATAACTGACTGTTTGTGTAACTAAAGTGCCTTTTATTGTATCAATTGTGCGGCAAAACACGCACACGGTGTGTGTGGAGGACAGTTGTCTTGCACAAAAGACAACAAGCACTCTGGAATGCTGCTAAACTCGTCTCTGCCGTTTCTTTTCTTTCCACCATATTTCACTTTTGGGAATGAGAGATGACGTCATCCTTGTTTGCCAACCCTGATGACAAAAAACACGCCAACTCCCCAATTGAGTCATAAAACCGAATGACTTTTAATGCCAACGACTTTTTGCCGACGCAAGGTGGCAGCAAAACACCAAGCTTCAAATCCGAGTGAGAACCAAACCAAGAAAAGCTTTGACTATTTGTTTGAGAGATAACATTTGAGATTACAAAATATGTAATTGTTTAGAATTGATTGATTTGCATCATTTTTGGCGTAATATGCTCATATATATATGTCTATCATCAGTATGCTTAATATGCCCTGTTGGACTTTAATTTTTTTTTTTTTTTTACATAAAAATCAATGTAACCACTGATGATGTCATATTGATGACATCATCAGTGGTTACGGAAGTCGTCATATACATGACATTGTGATTTCATATGTAGATGACAGCGGTTATCAAGCAATCACATGATCCGTCTTTAACTAGCAATATCATCAGTACTTGACTAGCCATGACATCACCAGTACTTAACTAGCCATGACATCATCAGTACTTAACTAGCCATGACATCATCAGTACATAACTAGCCATGATATGATCCGTCTAACTTGAGTAGCCATGACATCATCAGTACTTGACTAGCCATGACATCATCAGTGGTTAACTAGCCATGATATGATCCGTCTAACTTGAGTAGCCATGACATCATCAGTACTTGACTAGCCATGACATCACCAGTACTTAACTAGCCATGACATCATCAGTACATAACTAGCCATGATATGATCCGTCTAACTTGAGTAGCCATGACATCATCAGTACTTGACTAGCCATGACATCACCAGTACTTAACTAGCCATGACATCATCAGTAGTTAACTAGGCATGACATCATCAGTGGTTAACTAGCCATGATATGATCCGTCTAACTTGAGTAGCCATGACATCATTAATACTTGACTAGCCATGACATCATCAGTGGTTAACTAGCCATGATATGATCCGTCTAACTTGAGTAGCCATGACATCATCAGTACTTGACTAGCCATGACATCACCAGTACTTAACTAGCCATGACATCATCAGTAGTTAACTAGGCATGACATCATCAGTGGTTAACTAGCCATGATATGATCCGTCTAACTTGAGTAGCCATGACATCATCAGTGGTTAACTAGCCATGATATGATCCGTCTAACTTGAGTAGCCATGACATCATCAGGACTTGACTAGCCATGACATCATCAGTACATGACTAGCCATGACATCATCAGTGGTTAACTAGCCATGATATGATCCGTCTAACTTGAGTAGCCATGACATCATCAGTACTTGACTAGCCATGACATCATCAGTGGTTAACTAGCCATGATATGATCCGTCTAATTTGAGTAGCCATGACATCATCAGGACTTGACTAGCCATGACATCATCAGTACTTGACTAGCCATGACATCATCAGTGGTTAACTAGCCATGATATGATCCGTCTAACTTGAGTAGCCATGACATCATCAGTACTTGACTAGCCATGACATCATCAGTGGTTAACTAGCCATGATATGATCCGTCTAACTTGAGTAGCCATGACATCATCAGTACTTGACTAGCCATGACATCACCAGTACTTGACTAGCCATGACATCACCAGTACTAATCATTACATTGTCAGTGGTTAACTAGCCATGACTTTAACTAGTTTGAAAGAAATAAACAGAATAGAAAAAGAGGCCTGTAAAAATATTTTTTTCAGTATAAAACCAGAAGGTCAATGAACGTGTGAGGCAGTGATGAGCGCATGAATGCTTCATTCCACGCTCCAATTTCAGCTGTTTCCGCCCAATTACAAATCGAGTCTTAATGTTTGTCCATTCACACACTTGCATAAGAAAACCGTCACACACAAGTCATCAAGTCGCGTTGGCGCCACCTGGGGGGAAAAAGTGCAAACTCCTAAAAGAAAAAAAAGAGCCAGAAGTAGGACCAAAGGAGATTATTTTTCCAAAGGCTTTTTTGTTTTGTTTGTTTTGTTTAGCAACTTTTATATTTCGACTTTTGCGCTCATGCAGCGATGGCCGGGAAGTACAAAATAATTTTACAAACTGCACACTTTTACGCTCAATGAAGCTAAATGAAAATAACAGTTTTGTAGAAGTCACTCCTTTCTGGGTTTTAGTACGATTCTTAGGGGTTAAAATGGCCATTTTTTTGTAGCATATTTTTTTGTCAATAACATTAAATCAACTTGTGGTTTTACTGTATGAATTGCTATCAATCCTTTAAAGCAGCAACGCGGTGCCCGTAAGGACCAGATGCGTCACACGCTGGCCTGTTCTAAAAAAAGCTTAAATAGCAGCACTTACCAGTGAGCCGCCTCTATTTTTTAAATTGTATTTATTTACTAGCAAGCTGGTCTCGCTTTGCTCGACATTTTTAATTCTAAGAGAGACAAAACTCAAATAATCCAAGAAAATATTTTAAAGACTTGGTCTTCACTTGTTTAAATAAATTCATTTATTTTTTAACTTTGCTTCTTATAACTTTCAGAAAGACAATTTTAGAGAAAAAATACAACCTTAAAAATGATTTAGGATTTTTAAACACATATATCTTTTTACCTTTTAAATTTCTTCCTCTTCTTTCCTGACAATTTAAATCAATGTTCAAGTAATTTTTTTTTTTTTGTAAAGGATAATAAATACATTTTAATTTAATTCTTCATTTTAGCTTCTGTTTTTTCTACAAATATTTCTTCAAACTTATTATGATTAAAATTCAAAAAAAATATTCTGGCAGATATAGAAAATCTGTAGAATCAAATTTAAATCTTATTTCAAAGTCTTTTGAATTTCTTTTAAAAGTTTTGTTCTGGAAAATGTAGAAGAAATAATGATTTGCCTTTGTTAGAAATATAGCTTGGTCCAATTTGTTATATATTCTAACAAAGTGCAGATTGGATTTTAACCTATTTGAAACATCTCATGAAAATTCTAAAATTAATCTTAATCAGGAAAAATGACTAATGATGTTCTATAAATAATTTTTTCATTTTTTTCAAAAAGATTCAAATTAGCTAGTTTTTCTCTTCATTTTTTCCGGGTCAAATTTGAATTTTAAAGAGTCAAAATTGAAGATAAAAATGTTTAAAAATTTAATTTTAATTTTTTTTGTGTTTTGTCCTCTTTTAAACTGTTCAATTAAGTGTTTTTTTCACCATTTAATCCCTACAAAAAAACCTTCCGTAAAAGGAAAAAAAAAATGTAAGACGGAATGACAGACAGAAATACCCATTTTTTATATATATAGATTTATTTATTAAAGGTAAATTGAGCAAATATGCTATTTCTGGCAATTTATTTAAGTGTGTATCAAACTGGGAGCCCTTCGCATTAATCAGTACCCAAGAAGTAGCTCTTGGTTTCAAAAAGGTTGGTGACCCCTGACTTAAGTGTTCTTGCCAAGCTTAACTTCAAAAAGCACAGGATATCAGTAAAAATTGGAAAACAAATACGGTATTGATGATTACTTGATAATTTTAACATGCTAAAATTATATAATTATAGCACGCTTCTATGCCCAAATATGACCCTGATGTGAATACCAGCAAAATTAGCCACAAGGCTAGCATGTTCATGGCAGAGTGCTTACTTGCTAATGCTAACATGCTAAATCTAGCATGTCAATGTTAGCATGCTTACTTGATGTAAACATGCTAAAATTATATATTTTAGCAGGCGTCTACGATAAAATATGACCTCGAAGTGTATACCAGTAAAATTAGCCAAAAAAGCGAGCACGTTAATGCTAACTTGCTAATGGAAACATCCTTACATGCTAAAGTTATATTTTTAACAAGCTTACCTGTATATGCCAAAATATACGATTCTGATGTGTTGGTCAGAAAAGTTGCTAAAAATGCTACGATGTTAATGTTAGCATAATTACTTGATCATTTTAACACGCTAAAATTATATATTTTAGTATGCTTCTCTGCCAAAATATGACCCTGAGGTGAAAACCAGCAAAATTAGCCATAAAGCTAGCATGTTTATGGCACAGTGCCTACTTGCTAATGTTAACATGCTAAATCTAGCATGTTTACTTGAGAATGTCAACATTCTAAAATTATATTTTTTAGCACATTTTTACACCAAAATATGACCTTGAAGTGTATACCAGCAAAATTAGCCAAAAAAGCTAGCATGTTAATGCTTACTTGCTAATGTCATCATGCTTACGTACTAAAGCTAGCATATTTATATGCTAAAGTTATATATTTTAGCATGCTTATGTGCCAAAATATATGATTCTGATGTGTTGGCCAGAAATGTGGCTAAAAATGCTACGATGTTAATGTTAGCATGATTACTTGATAATTTTAGCATGCTGACATGCTAAAGCTAGCATGTTAATGTTAACATGATTACTTGATAATTTTAACATACTAAAATTGTATATTTTAGTATGCTTCTCTGCCAAAATATGACCCTGAGGTGAAAACCAGCAAAATTAGCCATAAAGCTAGCATGTTCATGGCGCAGTGCTTACTTGCTAATGTAAACATGCTAAATCTAGCATGATAATGTTAACATGCTAAAATTATATATTTTAGCGCGCTTCCACGTTGAAAATATCACCCTGAAGTGTATATCAGCAAAATTAGCCAAAAAAGCTAGCACGTTAATGCTAACTTGCTAATGGTAACATGCGTAAGTTAGCATATGTATATGCTAAAGTTATATTTTTAACAAGCTCACCTGTATATGCCAAAATATACGATTCTGATGTGTTGGTCAGAAAAGTTGCTAAAAATGATACGATGTTAATGTTAGCATGATTACTTGATAATTTTAACATGAAAAAATGTATATGTAAAATGTAAAAATATATAATTTTTATAATTCTAGCACGCTTTTATTATAATTCTATGATATAATTTTAACATGTTAAAATGATACATTTTAGCGCGCATCTACACCGAAAATATGACCCTGAAGTGTATAACAACAAAATTAGCCAAAAAAGCTAGCACATTGATGCTAACTTGCTAATTTTAACATGGTTACATGCAAAAGTTAGCAAATGTACATGCTAAAGTTATATTTTTAACAAGTTTACCTGTATATGCCAAAATATATGATTCTGATGTGTTGGTCAGAAAAGTTGCTAAAAATGCTACGATGTTAATGTTAGCATGATTACTTGATAATTTTAACATGAAAAAATGTATATGTAAAAATCAAAAATATATAATTTTTTATGGGCTTCACGGTGGCAGAGGGGTTAGTGCGTCTGCCTCACAATACAAAGGTCCTGCAATCCTGGGTTCAAATCCAGGCTCGGGATCTTTCTGTGTGGAGTTTGCATGTTCTCCCCGTGAATGCGTGGGTTCCCTGCGGGTACTCCGGCTTCCTCCCACTTCCAAAGACATGCACCTGGGGATAGGTTGATTGGCAACACTAAATTGGCCCTAGTGTGTGAATGTGAGTGTGAATGTTGTCTGTCTATCTGTGTTGGCCCTGCGATGAGGTGGCGACTTGTCCAGGGTGTACCCTGCCTTCCGCCCGATTGTAGCTGAGATAGGCGCCGGCGCCCCCCGCGACCCCAAAAGGGAATAAGCGGTAGAAAATGGATGGATGGATGGATAATTTTTTATAATTCTAGCACGCTTCTATTATAATTATAATTGTATGATATCATTTTAACATGCTAAAATGATACATTTTAAAGTGCATCTACGCCGAAAATATGACCCTGAAGTGTATACCAGCAAAATTAGCCAAAAAAGCTAGCATGTCAATGCTAACTTGCTAATTTTAACATGGTCACATGCTAAAGTTAGCAAATGTACATGCTAAAGTTATATTTTTAAAAAGCTTACCTGTATATGCCAAAATATATGATTCTGATGTGTTGGTCAGAAAAGTTGCTAAAAAAGTAGGATGTTAATGTTAGTTAGCATGATTACTTGATCATTTTAACATGAAAAAATGTATATGTAAAATGTAAAAATATATAACTTTTATAATTCTAGCACGCTTCTATTATAATTGTATGATATAATTTTAACATGTTAAAATAATATATTTTAGCGTGTATCTACGCTGAAAATATGACCCTGAAGTGTATTCCAGCAAAATTAGCCAAAAAAGCTAGCACATTAATGCTAACTTACTAATGTTAACATGGTTACATGCTAAAGTTAGCAAATGTACATGCTAAAGTTATATTTTTAACAAGCTTACCTGTATATGCCAAAATATATGATTCTGATGTGTTGGTCAGAAAAGTTGCTAAAAAAGTAGGATGTTAATGTTAGTTAGCATGATTACTTGATCATTTTAACATGAAAAAATGTATATGTAAAATGTAAAAATGTATAATTTTTTATAATTCTAGCACGCTTCTATTATAATCATAATTCTATATCATTTTAACATGCTAAAATGATACATTTTAGCGTGCATCTACGCTGAAAATATGACCCTGAAGTGTATAACAACAAAATTAGCCAAAAAAGCTAGCACATTGATGCTAATTTGCTAATTTTAACATGGTTACATGCAAAAGTTAGCAAATGTACATGCTAAAGTTATATTTTTAACAAGTTTACCTGTATATGCCAAAATATATGATTCTGATGTGTTGGTCAGAAAAGTTGCTAAAAATGCTACGATGTTAATGTTAGCATGATTTCTTGATAATTTTAACATGAAAAAATGTACATGTAAAATGTAAAAATATATAATTTTTTTATAATTCTAGCACACTTCTATTATAATTATAATTGTATGATATCATTTTAACATGCTAAAATGATACATTTTAGCGTGCATCTAGGCTGAAAATATGACCCTGAAGTGTATACCAGCAAAATTAGCCAAAAAAGCTAGCACATTAATGCTAACTTGCTAATGTTAACATGGTTGCATGCTAAAGTTAGCTAATGTACATGCTAAAGTTATATTTTTAACAAGCTTACCTGTATATGCCAAAATATATGATTCTGATGTGTTGGTCAGAAAAGTTTCTAAAAATGCTACGATGTTAATGTTAGCATGATTACTTGATAATTTTAACATGAAAAAATGTATATGTAAAATGTAAAAATATATAACTTTTATAATTCTAGCACGCTTCTATTATAATCATAATTCTATATCATTTTAACATGCTAAAATGATACATTTTAGCGCGCATCTATGCCGAAAATATGACCCTGAAGTGTATACCAGCAAAATTAGCCAAAAAAAGCTAGCACATTAATGCTAACTTGCTAATGTTAACATGGTTACATGCTAAAGTTATATTTTTAACAAGCTTACCTGTATATGCCAAAATATATGACTCTGTGTTGGTCAGAAAAGTTGCTAAAAAAGTAGGATGTTAATGTTAGCATGATTACTTGATCATTTTAAAATGTAAAAATATATAACTTTTAAAATTCTAGCATGCTTCTATTATAATTGTATGATATAATTTTAACATGCTAAAATTATATATTTTAGCGCGCATCCACGCCGAAAATATAACCATGAAGTGTATACCAGCAAAATTAGCTAAAAAAGCTAGCATGTTAATGCTAACTTGCTAATGTTAACATGGTTACATGATAAAGTTAGCAAATGTACATGCTGAAGTTATATTTTTAACAAGCTTACCTGTATATGCCAAAATATATGATTTTGATGTGTTGGTCAGAAAAGTTGCTAAAAATACTAGGATGTTAATGTTAGCATGATTACTTGATCATTTTAACATAAAACAATGTATATGTAAAATGTAAAAATATATAATTTTTATAATTCTAGCACGCTTCTATTATAATTATAATTCTATGATATAATTTTAACATGCTAAAATTATATATTTTAGCGCGCATCTACGCCGAAAATATGACCCTGAAGTGTATATCAGCAAAATTAGCCCGAAAAAGCTAGCATGTTAACGCTAGCATGCTCACTTGCTAATGTTAAAATGCTAACGCTCGCATGTTTACATGCGAAAATTACATATTTTAGTATGCTTACATGACAAAATATACGGCATGACTGAGGTTTGTCTGTCTATCTGTGTTGGCCCTGCGATGAGGTGGCGAATTGTCCAGGGTGTACCCCGCCTTCTGCCCGATTGTAGCTGAGATAGGCGCCAGCGCCCCCCGCGACCCCAAAAGGGAATAAGCGGTAGAAAATGGATGGATGGACTGAGGTGTATACTAGGGGTCGCGCGACTCCCGAATTTTTAAGGTCGACTCGTCGCTGATGACATCATGCTTATATTTCCATCCATTTTCTACCGCTTGTCCCTTTTATGGGCATAAGGCGGGGTACACTCTGGACAAGTCGCCACCTCGTCACAGGGCCAACACAGATAGACAACATTAACACACTAGGGACCATGTCTTTGACGGTGGGAGGAAGCCGGAGTACCCGGAAGGAACATGCAAACTCCACACAGAAAGATCCCGAGCCCGGGATTGAACTCAGGACTACTCAGGACCTTCGTATTTAGATGCACATGCACTAACCCCTGTACCACCGTGCTGCCCCATTCATATATTTGTATTGACTGACATGGAGGCATGCAGAGGAACACAACAGTAGGAATATCAACAACAAGCCTTAAATCTTCTTAACATGAACATTAAAATGACTTCTTACCTTAAACTCCACTCTGTGTGTCCGTCACAGCCCACTCAGGAACGACCGCTAATGCTTCCCACGGTGTCAACTAGCACCACCTGCACCGCGCCCGTCAACGTCTCATCTCCATGACTGCACACAGCTGTGTGTCACAGACAACCAGCAGCCACAAATTGGTGTCCTGGCCACAAAAGTAAGGTATGATACACTCAAGTGGTCCATGGAACCCACAAGGCGACGGCTTGAGACCATCACAATATATTAAAAAATGTAAATATAATTTTTTTAAATCTATCCTTTCCAAACCATTATCTACCGCTTGTTACTATCGGTGTCTCTTAGACACTCAGGCAAATCACATTGTCTAAAAATGCATTTTCCCATCAATAACTTGACATCATCGCGATTAGAATATATAACAATATATACATAGCCCCGCCGCCAGTTAAATTTTTTTGACCCAATGCGGCCCCCGACTCAAAAAGTTTGGGGACCACTGGGTTAAATCAACAAAAATAGATTCCCTCCCCTCACCTCCCAGGGGGCGATAAAGAGTGTTGGGTCAAATTTCACCACCAGTGTGTGTGTGTGACAATCATTGGTACTTTAACTTTTTTTACTTGATAATGTGGACATCCGTCCATCCATTTTCTACCGCTTGTCCCTTTCGGGTTCGCAGGGGGTGCTGGAGCCTATCTCAGCTGCATTCGGCAGGAAGGCGGGGTACACCCTGGACAAGTCGCCAACTCATCACAAGGCCAAGACAGACAACATTCACACACTAGAATTTACATACTAAAGTTATATATTTTGGCACGCTTGTACGCCAAAATATGACCTTGAAGAGTATACCAGCTAAATTAGCCCAAAAAAGTTAGCATGTTAGCAATGAACTAACATCAACAGATGGTGAAAAATGTGGGCAGTTTTGAAAAAAAAAAAACATTTTGAATGCGGCAAATGTGGAACTTTTTTTTTTAAGAAAACAAAAATATACGGTAGCAGGGGCGACATGAATGAGCCAAACATTTTGAAAGTGAAATGTGGCGACTTGTCCAGGGTGTACCCCACCTTCCGCCCGCTACCCCAGAGGGACAAGCGGTAGAAAATGGAATACAAATCAGATTTTAAAAAAAATGAGGGGAAAAGAAAACGGATGAAAAAGAGAGCGTAACATTACATGTAATAAGTGTTCTGAAAATTACTTTTCAGTCAATCAATCATCAATCAATGTTTACTTATATAGCCCTAAATCACTAGTGTCTCAAAGGGCTGCACAAACCACTACGACACCCTCGGTAGGCCCACATAAGGGCAAGGAAAACTCACACCCAGTGGGTCATCGGTGACAATGATGACTGAGAACCTTGGAGAGGAGGAAAGCAATGGATGTCGAGCGGGTCTAACATGATACTGTGAAAGTTCAATCCATAATGGATCCAACACAGTTGCGAGAGTCCAGTCCAAACCGGATCCAACACAGCAGCGAGAGTCCCGTTCACAGCGGAGCCAGCAGGAAACCATCCCAAGCGGAGGCGGATCAGCAGCGCAGAGATGTCCCCAGCCGATACACAGGCGAGCAGTACATGGCCACCGGATCGGACCGGACCCCCTCCACAAGGGAGAGTGGGACATAGAAGAAAAAGAAAAGAAACGGCAGATCAACTGGTCTAAAAAGGGATTCTATTTAAAAGGCAATTAATCCTAGTTACTTGGTACTTTACCAAAAAAGTAATCAAATTACTAACTGAATTACTCCTTAATAAATGTAATTACTCGGAAAAGTAATTTATACGTTACTTAAAAAAAACAAAAACTTTAAATATCATGGATTTGCAATTAAGAGATGTGTAAGGGTTCAGTGGGCGGAGTATGTGCTTTTTAAAAGGCGGGGCCTGTTGCTTAGTGACACACGATCATCAAGGGTTTTGACGTTTTTTTTTAGCTTTAGCATTTAGTAGCGCACTTCGTGGGCCTTTAACGCCAACTCTTTAGAATCTTTTCACCGGATTGTGCTTCGATGGATGTCATATCTTCTCGTCAACAAACGGGG
Source organism: Nerophis ophidion (assembly GCF_033978795.1). Lineage (NCBI taxonomy): Eukaryota > Metazoa > Chordata > Actinopteri > Syngnathiformes > Syngnathidae > Nerophis > Nerophis ophidion. The sequence goes on from NC_084625.1 coordinate 44,081,476, forward strand.
TATTGTTTGGATGGCAAGGTTTATCCCTTCATTTACTGATTTGTTGCGTGTGTGGTCTGCTTTGATGGTGCCTCTTCCTGTCTGATACCTCGTCCATGCCACGTTACATCAAGCTATCGCTACCGGCGTTGTAGCGGACCTAAAAGTAATTAGATTACTTGGTACGAGTAAAAGTAACGGCGTTACTAAATGTATTCAGCATTCACACAACAATTCTAAAGAGAAACACCACCTAAGGCTTAGTTATTGTCCACTCTGTCGTCCGCAAGTTGCAGACATTTTCCGCGTATGTTTTAACACTTTGAAAATCCTTTGAACATCTTAAACATTCATTTATTCACCAAGCCTTCACGCTGAGAGCATTTGTCAACTGGGATCTATAGCGCTAATTTTGGTTGGCAAAGGAGAGACAATGAGAGATTATCATCACACTTCAACATCTCTAACATGAAAATGCTGCCCCTTCGCAAAGTCATCACTGCAAATGGAAATCTGTTCTGGTCTTACCCCGGATAAATAAGGATTAAATAAATATATAAATACATGTGAACAAGGAATGCATGTTTATATACTACATTACCCAGAAGGCTTAGCGCTGTAGACAGGAACAGGAAGTAGTTCTGAGCTACACGGGAGCACAACAATTGTGTCGTTTGAGAAATAAATGGTGTTCGTTTACACAAGAAACAAACATAACTTTGTAATTATTGTGATTTGGGCGAAGGCAATACATTTTGGAGTGTTCCTTTTTGTGTAATTGTCATTATTTTCGCCTTTTGTTAATGCGTTGATCTATTTTAATGCAACGTAAAAGTGTTGGCAACATTGTTTTGCACTTCCTGACCACCACAGGAAGTCCGTCCAGCCTGCAGCGCTCTTTATAAGCAGTAGGGGGCAGTAAGAAGAGAAAGGACAGAGAGTGATGCAGATTGACCACAACAGCGCCCCCCCCCTCACTTCCTGGCAATAAGCAGTCACTTCTCCAGAGTTTCTGGCCGCTGCATCCGTCCGGATCCACGGCCCGGGTCCAGGACCGCGTCCGGGGACCGGGTCCACATCCTCAGCAGGATGAGGAGGGCTGGTGTGAGAAAGAAGAAGGGGGAGGGACATCGGGAGCGTGACCCCTCCCCTTCAGCACTGCTCGCAAACGATGAAGCCCTCCTTCTCCTGACCGGCAGGCTCCACCTCCGCGTACGCCGGCCGGCCCGAACCCCGACGGAACTTCATGGCCGGCCACCTGCTGGGCCGTCTCTGAAGGACGCAAGAGGGTCAGGGCGTCACCGGGTGTGCGACGTGTGCGGCGGCGTCACGCTCACCTCCATGAGGAAGAGGCTGGCGGCGGAGGTGGGGTGGTGGTAGATGTAGACGCTGACCAGCACGCCCACCACCAGGATCAGCATCACCAGGAGGACACCCAGGATTAAACCTGTGTGCAAAGGATGCGTGCCTGGCTTCCTATCGGCCGCGCCGCTCACTGGCATCACTGCAAACACACACACACAGGATAAAGATGCATTACATCATTATTATAAACTGTTATGAGGAGGGTCTCATCTTGCATCGAGAGGCGAATGCAAGGTCAGGGCACTTTTTTTATTTATATTTTTTTAAAATTGACAATCAGTATCAGACATTTCTATCCATTACATCATATTCACATACATCTTATAGCTGTTGTCTGCCCTAAATGTAAAAAGTATTTTTTTGTTTATACCCCCATCATACCCCTTACTCCCCCCCAAAAAAGAGCAAAAAAAAAAAACAACAGAAAAAACACACCAAAAAAAACAAAAAACCTGGCCACACCTGGTGTCAATCAGCCCACACTTATTTAAAGGCGAACATTATCACCAAACCTATGCAAGCGTCAATATATACCTTGATGTTGCAGAAAAAAGACCATGTATTTTCTTAACCGATTTCCGAACTCTAAATGGGTGAATTTTGGCAAATTAAGCGCCTTTCTGTTTATCTGGCTTTTAGCGATGACGTCAGAAAGTGACGTCACCGAGGTAACACACCCGCCATATTCATTTTCACATTACAAACACCTCTGTTCTTTTCCATTTTTTCGACTATTTTTTGGAACCTTGGAGACATCATGCCTCGTCGGTGTGTTGTTGGAGGGTGTAACAACACTAACAGGGAGGGATTCAAGTTGCACCACTGGCAAGAAATCTGCCGCCAGACCCCCATTGAATTTGCCAGAGTGTCTTCACATTTTACCGGCGATGCTAAGACAGACATGGCACAGAGATGTATGGATAACCTGCAGATGCATTTGCAACCATTAAGTCAACGAAATCACAAAGGTGAGTTTTGTTGATGTTGTTGACTTATGTGCTAATCAGACATATTTGGTCACGGCATGACTGCCAGCTAAGCAATGCTAAAATGCTACGCTAATCGATGCTAACATGCTATTTACGCTAGCTGTATGTACATTTGAAACTAGATACCCACATTTAATGCGAAACAAACACTTACCAATCGACGGATTTAGGTTGCTCCAGTGTCACAAGATGCGAAAGTCCTGATCGTTTGGTCCGCACATTTTACCGGCGATGCTAATAAGGCAGCCATGCTATGGGCCACTTCATTAGGTACACCCACGCTGTGGCCGAATAGCGTCAATAGCTATTCACTCAATAGCTTCAGTTTCTTCTTCAATTTCGTTTTCGCTATCTGCCTCCATACTCCGACCATCTGTTTCAATACATGCGTAATCTGTTGAATCGCTTAAGCCGCTGAAATCCGAGTCTGAATCCGTGCTAATGTCGCTATATCTTGCTGTGGTATTCGCCATTGTTTGTTTGTATTGGCAGCACTGTATGACGTCACAGGGAAATGGACAGTCGCATCGCAAGTAGCGAAAATCAAGCACTTTAAAGCTTTTTTTAGGGATATTCCGGGACCGGTAAAATTTTGAAAAAAAAATTCAAAAAATACAACAAGCCACTGGGAACTGATTTTTATTGTTTTTAACCCTTTTGAAATTGTGATAATGTTCCCCTTTAAACCTGCTTTGTCCTCCAGTCAGTGCTGGATTATTCTGTCAGGTTGAGTTTGTGACAAACCCCAAGATGCAGAAAAGGCAGCAGGCATCGCGCAGGAAAACATGATTTAATCTTTAAAAATGAAAAAACACAAACCAGGAACTAGGAACAGCCAAACTGGAAAAGGGGAAACAGGATCCAGCAAACAGGAACTAGCAACAAAAAGACAGCACGCTGCAAACAGCTACAGGTTCTACGACAAGCATTAATGACATTGACAGGTAGTGGTGACAATCGACACGACCATAATCCAGCACTGACTGGAGGACAAAGCAGGTTTAAATAAAAGCGGGCTGATTGACACCAGGTGTGGCCAGGTGCCAGTCAGCTGCAGCTGAGGGGAAACAGCGCTCAGGGAGAAAAGCAGGAAATGACCAAAATAAAAGCGCTGACAGGAAACACAGACATACACAGAGGAAAAAACTAAAACAAAACTGTCAGGGACAAGCCTGACAGAGAGAGTTATGCTTTTTATCCATTGATTTATCAGATTACATTTTTTTTATTATCTATAGCAGGGGTGTCAAAAGGGTGCCATTTGCGGCCCACAGCTAATGTTTTAAAGGCCCACGGCACATTTTAAAAATACTATTAAAATAAACAAAAACATAGCAAAAGGTACATAAAAAAGCTTGAAGGTTAAGTGTAATTTAGAAAAAAGTTGCAATGTTGACTAATAAAACAAAGCTGGGTTTTTTTTTTCTTTCAAACTGTCATTGCTCAAAACATAATATTGAATCAAAATCAATGTTATTCTGAATTATTGACCTATCCAAGGTTCCCATTACTTCACATCAAATATTCCACTAAGAAAAATATTTTTGGTGGAAGATTTTGCAAATTTGGTAAATAAATAACCCCAAAAATTATATTTTGTTGTTTTCTTACTGTACCGAAAATGAACCAAACCGTGACCTCTAAACCGAACCGAAATCTTTGTGACCCGTTACGCCCCTAAACTATATACATTATATTACTTTCATTTACATTCACGTAAAAAAAACACAAATTTTAAGGTTGGGCGACTTATATTTTATTTTGTAGTAATAGCGACTTTCTCCTACTTCCTTTGTTTTCACGTGATCACACTGAGCATGCAAGTGACACGGAGGCCACGTTCACCTTCGACGGGGCGGTTTAGCTCGGTTGGTAGAGTGGCCGTGCCAGCAACTTGAGGGTTGCAGGTTCGATTCCCGCTTCCGCCATCCCAGTGACTACCGTTGTGTCCTTGAGCAAGACACTTTACCCACCTGCTCCCAGTGCCACCCGCACTGATTTGAATGTAACTTAGATATGTAAAGTGCTTTGAGTCACTAGAGAAAAAGCGCTATATAAATATAATTCACTTCACCTTTACACCGGAGTCTAATAAAAGTCACACTTCACTTGCAGTGTAAACAGTCAGCTGTAAAAATGAAATAAATAAAGAAAACAGATTGGGGCCACTTTGGCTTGCAGTGTAAACGTAGTCATCCTGATGTTGGCCTGAATGTGATGCAAGAAGATCACTACCCACTTTAGCCACCAGATGGCAGGAGAGTGTTGAATATCTTAAAATGTGTTTTGTGGCAATTCTAACTTTGACCACAGCGTCAGTTGCTCTGTAGAGTGGCGCTTTCCATCATTTTCAGCAGTATGTATTGCAAAATGATTAAAACTCCCCACCCCTTCCTGTCACGGGAAATTCACCCAGGAATGGAGCCATATGAATTTCCTCCTTCCTGTAGTTTAAAAATAAAAACAGACAGGTGATAAATAGTGTAGTTTTATCACTGCTGCTGTTTGGGCTCAGAAATGTGCATTGGTGTTCTCTTGTTGGCCAGCAGGAGGCACAAGCGGTCTTTCTTGCATTTGGAAAATCAACCGTCATCAACATTTGACAAACATCTGGTGGGGAAATAATAAATTATTTCTGCAAATATTCTTTTAATAATTTATGAGTCTTTCAACTTGAAACAACAACGCAAGTCGACAACGCAGGAGCTGTTGCTGTTTTGTAACACTGCTTCATATTTAATACGGAGCAGTGGTTGTAATGCTGTCAACCTGTTTTTATGTGCAAAATTTGCATTTTTGCTATAATCTGTCATATTTACACAATATCCTATGTGTTGTATAGAACACATTAATGTGCACTATTCCCTTTTAATGAATAAATAAAGAAAGAAATGCAACCAGAGTTTACGGTTGTGTTTTTTTTCCATTACTGACAAATTACCTGTGAGCAGGAAAAATAATGTATGCACTTTTGCTGGAGAACATGGCGCAACAAACACATTAGACAGTACTGCCGTGTACATGTGGGCCTTTTCACCAAATTGGTGTCAATTGCGTCCTCAGGGAAAAAAAATATATGAATGCACAACAAAAAAAAAAAAACCCCGAAAAACTGCAAAGTGTTCCGCATAATGATCTGATTTTATATTTAAGAAATGCAATGTAAAATAATTATTTAAACTGCCTAGAACACTGGAAAAATAACACTTGTCTTTTCCTGCTTCCTAAAATTAGACTGTACTTGAATCCAAAAATGTTATATTGTACACAAGCTTGCATTACCGTATTTTTCGGACTATAATTTGCAGTTTTTTTCATAGTTTGGCCGGGGGTGCGACATATACTCCGGAACGACTTATGTGTGAAATTATTAAAGGGGAACATTAACACAATTTCAGAAGGGTTAAAACCAATACAAATCAGTTCCCAGTGGCTTATTTTTTTTTCAAAGTTTTTTTCAAAATTTTACCCATCCCGGAATATCCCGAAAAAAGGCTTTAAAGTGCCCGATTTTCGCTATCTGTGAAGCCACCGTCCATTTTCCTGTGACGTCATCCAGTGATGCCAATACAAACAAACGGATAGCACAGCAAGATATAGCGACATTAGCTCAGATTCAGACTCGGATTTCAGCGGCTTAAGCGATTCAACAGATTACGCATGTATTGAAACGGATGGTTGGAGTATGGAGGCAGATAGCGAAAACGAAATTGAAGAAGAAACTGAAGCTATTGACGGTAAAATGTACAGACCAAACGTTCGGGACTTTCGCATATTGTGACACTGGATCAACTTAAATCCGTCAATTGGTAAGTGTTTGTTTGGTATTAAATGTGGGTGGAGGGAAACGCTGGATGCAAATATAGTTTCAAATGTACATACAGGTAGCCTAAATAGCATGTTAGCATCGATTAGCTGGCAGTCATGCCGCGACCAAATATGTCTGATTAGCACATAACTCAACAACATCAGCAAAACTCACCTTTGTGATTTAGTTGACTTTATCGTTGGAAATGCATCTGCAGGTTATCCATACATCTCTGTGCAACGCTGGTAAAATGTGCAGACACTCCGGTACATTCAATGGGGGTCTGGCAGCAGATTTCTTTGACTTTATCATTGGAAATGCATCTGCTTTGAGTGTCGCAGGATATCTACACAATCTTGCCATCTCTGTAATAACATAGCTTTCGTCGGTAAAGTGTGCGGAACAAACGACTGACCATTTCGTCGGCTTTCCCCACACCCTCGCATTTTGAACAAATTTCGTCCAATTTCTTGCCACTTTGGCATCTTTGGGCCAGTGGTGCAACTTGAATCCCTCCCTGTTAGTGTTGTTACACCCTCCATCAACACACAGACGAGGCATGATGTCTCCAAGGTACGGAAAACCATCGAAAAAACTGAAAATAACAAAGCTGAGACGCGGTGTTTGTAATGTGTTTGAGAAAATGGCGGCTTTAATACCTAGGTGACGCACGTTCTGACGTCATCGCTCCGAGAGCGATTAATAGAAAGGCATTTAATTCGCCAAAATTCACCCATTTAGAGTTCGGAAATCGGTTAAAAAAATGTATGGTCTTTTTCTGCAACATCAAGGTATATATTGACGCTTGCATAGGTCTGGTGATAATGTTCCCCTTTAACACATTACCGTAAAATATCAAATAATATTATTTATCTCATTCACGGAAAAGACAAAGAAAATGTCAGCAATCGTCACACACACGTCAACCAATAAGAATACGGCGGGGGAGGGTCATGGCAGAAGTGCATTTTGGGTAATGGAATACTAACTGCTATATGCTATATCAGGGGTCAGCAACCTTTTTGAAACCAAGAGCTACTTCTTGGGTACTGATTAATGCGAAGGGCTACCAGTTTGATACATACTTAAATAAATTGCCAGAAATAGCCAATTTGCACAATTTAACTATAATAAATCTCTCTCTCTCTCTCTAGATATATTAAAAAATGGGTATTTCTGTCCGTCATTCCGTCGTACATTTTTTTTCCTTTTACGGAAGGTTTTTTGTAGAGAATAAATGATGAAAAAAACACTTCATTTAACGCTTTGAAAGAGGAGAAAACAGGAAAAACAAATGAAAATGTAATTTTGAAACATAGTTAATCTTCGATTTCGACTCTTCAAAATTCAAAACTCAACTGAAAAAAAGAAGAGAAAAACTAGCTAATTCAAATCTTTTTGAAAAAAAAAAAAATTATTAGTAATTTTTCCTGTTTAAGATTAATTTTAGAATTTTGATGATATGTTTTAAATAGATTAAAATCCAATCTGCACTTTGTTAGAATATATATCAAATTGGACCAAGCTATATTTCTAACAAACACAAATCATTATGTCTTCTAGATTTTCCAGAACAAAAATTTTAAAAGAAATTCAAAAGACTTTGAAATAAGATTCAAATTTGATTCTAAAGAGTTTCTAGATTTGCCAGAATAATTTTTGGGAATTTTAATCATAATAAGTTTGAAGAAATCTTTCACAAATTTTCTACGTCGAAAAAACAGAAGCTAAAATGAAGAATTAAATTAAAATGTATTTATCATTCTTTACAATAAAAAAAATAATGTACTTGAACACTGATTTAAATTGTCAGGAAAGAAGAGGAAGGAATCTAAAAGGTAAAAAGGTATATGTGTTTAAAAATCCTAAAATCGTTTTTAAGGTTGTATTTTTTCTCTAAAATGTCTTTCTGAAAGTTATAAGAAGCAAAGTAAAAAAAAAAAAAAAAATGATTTAAACAAGTGAAGACCAAGTCTTTAAAATATTTTCTTGGATTTTAAAATTCTATTTGAGTTTTGTCTCAGTATTAAAAATGTCGAGCAAAGCGAGACCAGCTGCTAGTAAATTAAAAAAAAATAAAAAAAATAGAGGCAGCTCACTGGTAAGTGCTGCTATTTGCCCACGTTGGTGACCCCTGTGCTATATACTACTGCCATAGCTATTAAAAAGGATGATTTCATCGTTGGCGGTAACTTATAAAAACTGAGAAAGGCTGAACAAAAATGGCACTGAAAAGGAAATCATGTACTGCAGATTACAAACACGTCATTTATGTTTGGTACACTACAGTCTTGTAAAGACCACACGGATGCTTCACCGTGTTTCTATTCATTACAATTACACTCAGCTGGAAATAATATTTATATATGGCAATCATGTGCAGAGCACAGACCTTTTTACATGTTGTATCATATCAAATATATCATATAAATCAATACAATCAACTAGCATGTTTGGTCGCTCTGCATTTAAGCAATTATGGATTATTATATTACATAATTTTTTCACTTTTTTGAGTGGACTAAAACTGGAATGTGAATTACTGGATCGCTACCAGGATGATTGATGAAGTGCGGACGTGGCAGTTAAGTAAAGCCTGTTGACTTCAAAGTGACACTCTTAGCGTGCGTGACTTCGGGGAGGAAATATTGTTGTGCTACAAACACATGTGTGGTGTTGCTTCCTTATTTGTGATTACTCCAAGCTGACTATTTGATCCTAAGGACGGGCGATATGCCAAAAATGATCAGTTATTTTTTTCATAGCATCCGATCTCTAATAATATCACCATTTTTTACATTGTTTTTAACTGGCCAATTTTAAAGCATCTGTACTAAAAAACAAATAAACTAGGGATTAGTTCAACATTTTATTAACATTCTGGGTAAATAAAAAAGTGAAGTATATAAGAAAAACCACAATATCATAATGTACCAATAAATCTGAGTTTACATGACTTCAGGTTAAAGAAAGCACACGCAAAGATGTGTCAGTTATTATTTCAACACGATGTTCCAAATATAGTATTACCAACCCCGTTTCCATATGAGTTGGGAAATTGTGTTGGACATAAATATAAACAGAATACAATGATTTGCAAATCCTTTTCAACACATATTTAATTGAATATGCTACAAAGAAAACATATTTGATGTTCGAACTCAAACCTTTTTTTTGTGCAAATAATCATTAACTTTAGAAATTGATGCCAGCAACGCGTGAAGAAGAAGTTGGGAAAGGTGGCAATAAATACTGAAAAAGTTGAGGAATGCTCATCAAACACTTATTTGGAACATCCCACAGGTGTGCAGGCTAATTGGGAACAGGTGGGTGCCATGATTGGGTATAAAAACAGCTTCCCAAAAAATGTTCAGTCTTTCACAAGAAAGGATGGGGCGAGGTACACCCCTTTGTCCACAACTGCGTGTGCAAATAGTCAAACAGTTTAAGAACATCGTTTCTCAAAGTGCAATTGCCAGAAATTTAGGGATTTCAACATCTACGGTCCATAATATCATCAAAAAGGTCAGAGAATCTGGAGAAATCACTCCACGTAAGCGGCATGGCCGGAAACCAACATTGAATGACCGTGACCTTCGATCCCTCAAACAGCACTGTATCAAAAAACGACATCAATCTCTAAAGGATATCACCACATGTTCTCAGGAACACTTCAGAAAACCACAGTCACTAAATACAGTTGGTCGCTACATCTGTAAGTGCAAGTTAAAGCTCTACTATACAAAGCGAAAGCCATTTATCAACAACATCCAGAAACGCCGCCGGCTTCTCTGGGCCCGAGATCATCTAAGATGGACTGATGCAAAGTGGAGAAGTGTTCTGTAGTCGGACGAGTCTACATTTCAAATAGTTTTTGGAAATATTCGACATCGTGTCATCTGGACCAAAGGGGAAGCGAACCATCCAGACTGTTATCGACGCAAAGTTCAAAAGCTAGCATCTGTGATGGTATGGGGGTGCATTAGTGCCCAAGGCATGGGTAACTTACACATCTGTGAAGGCACCATTAATGCTGAAGGGTACATACAGGTTTTGGAACAACATATGCTGCCATGTAAGCGCTGTCTTTTTCATGGACGCCCCTGCTTATTTCAGTAAGACAATGCCAAGCCACATTCAGCACGTGTTACAACAGCGTGGCTTTGTAAAAAAAGAGTGCGGGTACTTTCCTGGCCCGCCTGCAGTCCAGACTTGTCTCCCATCGAAAATGTGTGGTGTATTATGAAGCGTAAAATACGACAGTGGAGACCCCGGACTGTTGAACGACTGAAGCTCTACATAAAACAAGAATGGTAAAGAATTCTACTTTCAAAGGTTCAACAATTAGTTTCCTCAGTTCCCAAATGTTTGAGTGTTGTTAAAAGAAAAGGTGATGTAACACAGTGGTGAACATGCCCTTTCCCAACTACTTTGGCGTGTGTTGCAGCCATGAAATTCTAAGTTAATGATTATTTGCAAAAAAATAAATAAATAAAGTTTATGAGTTTGAACATCAAATATCTTGTTTTTTTAGTGCATTCAACTGAATATGGGTTGAAAAGGATTTGCAAATCATTGTATTCCGTTTATATTTACATCTAACACAATTTCCCAACTCATATGGAAACAGGGTTTGTATTTTTGAAATACAATGTTTGTTTAATCACTGTAATGTGCTTAGTGTCAACATATAATTTGCATAAATACATTGTGGATATATGTTATGTATTTGCCAACTCTTTGCTCAGAACTCCTGCTACTTTCAGTTCTGTTACACTAAATGACTTACCCTAGCCATCGGGAACTTGTACACAAATGAAATAAAGTCATACATTTCAAGTAGTTAAGTGGGTGTATAATCAGATTTAGAGTAATTACTTTAAGAGTTAAAACAGGAAAATGGTGGTAGGTGGAATGGCCAAAATATATAATTGTTTTAATGGAAACATGGTAGGAAACAATACATCCATACCTTGATTTTCTCGAAGGTGCAGAGCGATCTTTGTATCGTCTGTGAGGGAACAAAGAAACCAGACACAAATCAATTATTTCTCTCAGTTCTAGTGGTTGATGATGCTTTTTTTTTTTCTCAAACAAACTAATTGCTCTGCCGAGATTCATCTTCTTTTCAACTGCAAATGTGCAGACTTGATTAAAAGACGTACTCTTCGACTCCCACATGCATAATTCAACCATGCACATGTGATGTATGAAAATGTAGCATGACCCACTTCACATGGTTGACTTTATGCAAATGAGACGTGCTAGACAAATTAATTCAAAAGGATTTTTCCAGACACTCTTTGAAATGAAACATTTAATGAGAAGTGCTCGTCGTGTAAACAAGCCCGCCTTCAACTTAGCTAACGCCGTCAGCCTTTATGAATATTGATCACCTCTGGAAGCCACAAAGGCAGCAGTCAAGTTAACATTCTTGTCCTTTAATACCATAAATTACACCTCATTCGTCCTGACTACTTTATTATTGTCCTTTACTACCTCATTATGGTTCCTGACGACCGTAGTATTATTAATGAATTATCTCAGAGCTGTTCCTCAGTACCACGGAATTGTTCCTGACGACTGTAGTGTTTTTCCTAATGACCACAGTATTTAACCTAAGTACCTTGATATTGTTACTGACTACTTCAACAGGGTCTCTGCAAGTTACAACAAGTCAAATTTAAGACTGACAAATGCTTTCAACAAGAAAAATACATTATCTAGAACATTTACAACATTTTATATATAACATTTATACATCAACGACGAGGAGGTGGCGAGAGTCAGCTCCTTCAAGTTCCTCGGCACCCTCATATCTGCTGACCTCTCCTCGACCCAAAATACAACTGCGGTCATCCGGAAGGCCCAGCGGAGACTCAACTACCTGAGGGTTCTATCGCTCAGCTGTCGAGAGCCTGCTGAAGTACTGCGTAACAGTGTGGTACGCCAGCTGCACTGAAGCAGACAAACAGGCGATTCAGAGGGTCATAAAGTCTGCACAAAAAAAATTATTGGCTGCCCCCTGCCCTCCCTGAAGGATTTACATAACTCCCATTGTCTCAATAAAGCAAAAAGCTTTACCAAGGACAGCACACACCCTGGCTTCCACTTGTTCGACCTGCTACCATCGGGCAGGCGCTACAGGAGTATTAGAACCAGAACAAACAGGTTCAGAGACAGCTTCTTACCCAGAGCTGTCACAATGTTGAACTCTAACTTATAGTAATAATTCACCTCTATACAATATCCTACCTAATAGCCTCCCGTGCAATATTACCCTTCGAGTGCAATACGTCCGACACTGATTGCTATTTATGACTCCGGTACTCTTGTCTTGTTCTGTATATTGTACAGTTTTTGTATTTCTAGTGTTTTGTATATTGTACAGGGTTGCTTATTATTTTTATTGGATAGTAGTCTGTTTATTTCAAATGTCAGTTTTTCCATATTTGTTCCCAATACCGCACCTTTAGTTGGAATCTTTAATCTCGTTATATGCAAATATAATGACAATAAAGTCCATTCTATTACAACACAATGATCTACAGAGGCAGAAAACAAGTGTAAAACGTATAACAAGCTAACTCGCATACGACAAACACGTAGGAAAGAATATTATAGTCAATTATTCGACCGGAACAAAAACAATATGAGCAACATGGGGCATCTTGAATAACATTATTAAAAATGGTGCTAAGAAGGATTGCCCTAAATATTTCTCATACAGAGTAAATAATGATTAAATATGAACAAAACAATTGAAAGCTTCAATAAGTACTTTGTAAACATTGGACCAAATCTGGAAGAAATACTAGAATAGAATAGAGTTTTATTTTCTTTTTTACAGTGAAGAACAACGAAATTGGAGCGGATCCCCTAAGGCAGTGGTCCCCAACCACCGGGCTCAAATTTTTTAATTAACGTATTTATTTAAAAAAAAAATGTTTTATTAAATCAACATAAAAAACACAAGATACACTTACAATTAGTGCACCAACCGAAAAAAACAGCCTTTTTCATGACAAAAATAATAATAAAAAAAAAAAAAAAAAAATCCCCCCCAGGGCCGCGGGACAAAATATCAAGCGTTGACCGGTCCGCAGCTACAAAAAGGTTGGGGACCACTGCCCTAAGGTGCATATACAATATGGTAATATAAATAGTAAAAAAAAGATAGAGATGAGAGATGTATGTATATATGTATATATATCCACAAACATGCATATATCCATACATATGCATATATATATATATACACACACACATAACAATATTGCACATTATAGTCCGAAAAAAAACAACAAAGACATGACACATGAGGACATGATGGACACATTGTGCTCACTCAGTGCCTGTTTAATGCTACTATGTCTCTTGGGTAAAAACTGTTTTTTAGTCAATTTGTGCCCGCTTTTAGCACCCTATTACAGATCCCAAGTCAGTTAAGGACTTGAATGACACTACAGACAGAAATCCCAACTTGACGTTCCTCAAAAGTGTGACGAAAGATGTAATAATAAATTATGAGAAAAAATTTAAATCCAAGACCTTAAATGACTGTAATGGAATTGATATGGAAATAATTACAAAGTTTATTGAAGAGATTTCAGAACCTTTAAAATATATCCGCAACGTATCATTTCAAACAGACAAATTCCCAGTGATCAATACTTGTTTAATATTTATACAAACGAAATGAGTAAAGTTACAAAGAGCTTAAAGTTAGTATTATTTGCAGATGACAACTATGTCCGGTTAAAAATAATACAATACAAATAACAGAAAAATTAAGAAATTAAAAAGGTGGTTTGACAAAAATAGACTGCCCTAAAATCTCAGTAAAACCAAAATAATGCTATTCGGTATCAGTAGAAGAGCAAGTCAAACACGATTACAAAATAGACGGAGTAGACATTAAAGGGGTAAAAGAAAACACATTTTTGGGTGTAATAGCAGATGAGAAAATGAACTGGAAACCTCATGTAAAAAATATACAGCATAAAATAGCAAGAAAAAAGTCAATGAATAAAGCAAAATATGTTGTGGACCAAAAAAAAAAAATCACTTCATATTCTCTACTGCTCACTAGTGTTACCATATCTGAGTTATTGTGCAGGAATATGGGGAAATAACTACAAATGTGCGCTTACAGGGGTAGGGAACCTATGGCTATAGAGCCAGATGTGGCTCTTTTGATGACTGCATCTGGCTCTCGGATAAATCTTAGCTGACATTGCTCAACACAATAAGTAATGAATAGTTCCACTGGTAATCAGTGTTAAAAATAACGTTCAAAATATAAAAAAAATCTCATGCATTTTTATCCATCCATCCGTTTTATACCGCACCTGTTCAAGAAGTCAAGAATGGTAAGAAGTATTTTATTCATTATTAGTTAGCTTCAGAATAAAAATGTTATTAAAAAGAATAACAGACGTGTTATACCCTAATGTTGGTTTTACATAAAAATACAGACATTTAGTTGTATTCAGTGTTAAAAAAATATTTTATGGCTCTCACGAAAATACATTTTAAACTATTTGGCTTCCATGGCTCTCTCAGCCAAAAAGGTTCCCGACCCCTGAATTAGAATATTACATAATGTTGGATAAAGAAAACATACAAACCTTTTATTTATTCAATCACACATAATGAAATTCAACGACTTGGTGCATTTGCAAACAGCTAAAACAGGGGTAGGGAACCTATGGCTCTCGAGCCAGATGTGGCTCTTTTGATGACTGCACCTGGCTCTTTGATAAATCTTAGCTGACATTGCTAAACACGATAAGTAATGAATAACTCTGCTGGTAATCACAGTGTTAAAAAAGTAATGTTCAAAATATAAAACATTCTCAGGCATTTTCTACCGCACCTGTTCAAGGAGTCGCATAATGGTAATAAGTATTTTATTTATTATTGGTTAGCAACACTAAATTGGCCCTAGTGTGTGAATGAGAGTGTGAATGTTGTCTGTCTATCCGTGTTGGCCCTGCGATGAGGTGGCAACTTGTCCAGGGTGTACCCCGCCTTCCGCCCGATTGTAGCTGAGATAGGCGCCAGCGCCCCCCGCGACCCCAAAAGGGAATAAGCGGTAGAAATGGATGGATGGATGGATGGTTAGCATCAAAAGAACAATGTCATTTAAAACAATAATATACTTATCATACTCTAAAAATGTTGGTCTTACTTAAAAATGCACGCATTTAGTTGTATTCAGTGTTAAAAAATATGATGTGGCTCTCACGGGAATACATTTTAAAATATTTGGCTTTCATGGCTCTCTGCGCCAAAAAAGTTTCCGACCCCTGAGCTAAAATGATGTACAAGGCAAACTATAACCTGCTACCCAAGAATGTTCAACAATTCTTTTCGATAAAAGAGAAATATAACCTAAGGGGAAAATCTAATCTAAAACATTTGTATGCACGTACAACAAGTAAAACCTTCAGCATATCAGTATAGGGGATAAAATTATGGAATGCATTAAGCAAAGATATTTAAAAAAGCACTAATATGATTTAGTTTAATCCATCCATCCATCCATTTCCTACCGCTTATTCCCTTTGGGGTCACGGGGGGCACTGGTGCCTATCTCAGCTACAATCGGGCGGAAGGCGGCGTACACCCTGGACAAGTCGCCACCTCATCGCAGGATTTAGTTTAAGAGACTGTTCAAACTACAAGTACAAAGAACAACATCCTTTAAAAAAATAGACAATGGTTATTTATGTCTTTGATATTTGTTTACTTACTTATAGTATATTTTTTTATTATTTATCCATTCACAAACAAAATAAATGAGATACGACTCCTATGATATGAAAGGGGGTAAGATTTAATAAGATGCTTCTTCCTACACCTTTTCAGACAAGCTGTAATGAAAGAACTGCAAATATGTGATGCATTACATTGTAATTGTACGCATGTTCCAAATAAACCGAACTGAACTGTCTCTTATAAGACCATTTGACATCCATACTGACCTTTTTCAGATTTGCCATAGGAGTGTTTTTTTTTGCAAAAGATGCAGTGTGCTTTCATAGAATGTGCTTTCATTTACAGACAACCTTGGCCTTGGTATTGAAAAGCACAGCAATATATTGTCTGTGAAAGGGACCGTTAGCATCTCTGCTGAAGCTAAATGGTTAACTTTTGCAGTGTTTTCGGCTGTCGGAATTGAGCACAGTGAAAAACATATACTGCACTACTTACGGTCTGCACAAAGTTGTGAAAAACAAGAGTGCAGACGGTGGTTGTCAAAAAAGAACAAAGGCGAGCATGCGCTTTTAAACTGAATTTGGATGTGAATAAAGTGTACATTTAACATTGCTCTGCTCATTTTGTACCTGGTATGTATTTCAATTTGAAAACATTTTCACCTGTTTTTAGTAAATAAAAAAAGAGATATTGCTAGTAAACAATCCATCTTCTTCCGCTTATCCGAGGTCGGGTCGCGGGGGCAGCAGCCTAAGCAAGGAAGCCCAAACTTCCCTCTCCCAAGCCACTTCGTCCAGCTCTTCCCGAGGTGTTCCCAGGCCAGCCGGGAGACATAGTCTTCCCAACGTGTCCTGGGTCTTCCCCGTGGCCTCCTACCGGTTGGACGTGCCCTAAACACCTCTCTAGGGATGCGTTCGGGTGGCATCCTGACTAGATGCCTGAACCACCGAATCTGGCTCCTCTCGATGTGGAGGAGCAGCGGTTTTACTTTGAGCTCCTCCCGGATGGCAGAGCTTCTCACCCTAACTCTAAGGGAAACTCATTTCGGCCCGTGATCTTGTCCTTTCGGTCATAACACAAGGCTCATGACCATAGGTGAGGATGGGAACGTAGATCTAAACAAGGATGAGTTAATACTCAAGCACGGCAAGATAACATTTGCATATCTTCCTTGCTTTCTTCACCTCAGTTTTGTTCCCAACTGTCTTATTATGGTTTGTGAATACAGCCGTACCCCAACTCACGAGTACCTTACCATACGAGTACTTTAGGATACGAGTGGTCTTTCAGTGTCCTTTTATTTTTGGGGGACGGCGTGGCGCAAGTTGGGAGAGTGGCTGAGCCAGCTACCTGAGGGTTCCTAGTTCAATTCCCACCTTCTACCATCCTCGTCACGTCCGTTGTGTCCTTGAGCAAGACACTTCACCCTTGCTCCTGATGGGGCCTGGTTAGGGCCTTGCATGGTAGCTCCCGCCATCAGTGGGTAAATGTGTGTGTGAATGGGTGAATGTGGAAATAGTGTCAAAGCGCTTTGAGTTCCTAAAAAAAAGGTAGAAAAGCACTATACAAGTACAACCCATTTACCATTACTTTGAGTTGCCAACATACCTTAAGTTACGAGCATTTTCGCCGTCAGTTGAAGTAATATTTGTAGCAGGTTGTGACGTTTGATTAATAAAGATATGTTAAAGACTGAGGTTCATGCTTTGATTATACAAACCCCGTTTCCATATGAGTTGGGAAAATATTGTTAGATGTAAATATAAACAGAATACAATGATTTGCAAATCATTTTCAACCCATATTCAGTTGAATATATTACAAAGACAACATATTTGATGTTCAAACAGATAAACATTTTTTTTTGCAAATAATCATTAACTTTAGAATTCGATTCCAGCAACATGTAACAAAGAAGTTGGGAAAGGTGGCAATAAATACTGATAAAGTTGAGGAATGCTCATCAAACACTTATTTGGAACATCCCACAGGTGTGCAGACTAATTGGGTGCTATGATTGGGTATAAAAACAGCTTCCCAAAAAATGCTTAGTCTTTCACAAGAAAGGATGGGGCGAGGTACACCCCTTTGTCCACAACTGCGTGAGCAAATAGTCAAACAGTTTAAGAATAACGTTTCTCAAAGTGCAATTGCAAGAAATTTAGGGATTTCAACATCTTCGGTCCATAATATCATCAAAAGGTTCAGAGAATCTGGAGAAATCACTCCACGTAAGCGGCATGCCCGGAAACCAACATTGAATAACCGTGACCTTCGATCCCTCGGACGGCACTGTATCAAAAACCGACATCAATCTCTAAAAATCCATCAATCTCAAAGCTTCAAAATTTGTTTCCTCAGTTCCCAAAAGTTTATTGATTGTTGTTAAAAGAAAAGGTGATGTAACACAGTGGTGAACATGCCCTTTCCCAACTACTTTGGCATGTGTTGCAGCCTTGAAATTCTAAGTTAATGATTTAAAAAAAAAAAAAAAAAGTTTATGAGTCTGAACATCAAATATCTTGTCTTTGTAGTGCATTCAACTGAATATGGATTGAAAAGGATTTGCAAATCATTGTATTCTGTTTATATTTACATCTAACACAATTTCCCAACTCATATGGAAAGGGGGTTTGTACATGAAACAATAATAAATAATCTGAGAGTCAAGCTCCATGGCATTCAGCCACAAACGACAAACATTTATTAATATTGACACGATGCAGCTGCCATCTTTTTGTTTGTTAAGATAGAACTACAGGGTCAACCACTACTTTTGGTACACAGACATACATATCCAATGTTGACAACTAACTTCACCGGTCTGTCACTCAAATACATCATAAACAGCGATTTCCTAGTTCCTAAATAGAGACAGTGTTGCCAGATGTCACGAGAGAGACATGCAAACAGCTAACAAGTCGCTTATAATAAGGGGATAATTACAGTTGTGATCAAAATTATTCAACCCCCACACATTTTTTTTGTTTTAGCAAGTTGGACATTTATTCCGTATTTTGTTTATAGTCATATCAAATAAAAATGCATTAAATAGACAAATGCAACTCGAATTACAACATTATATTTTGTAACATACCAAACAGTGTCATTTCTTTTAATATCTCAATGACAAAATTATTCAACCCCTTGAAGATCATAACTCTTAAGGACAGAATTTGAATAAGGTCTTTTCAATCAGGTGTTGAAAACACCTGTAGATGTGATTAGAACCATAACGAGCAACAATTAAACTGATTGAAAAAGACTGTGACGCTCAGCTTCTTGTAGATGGTCAATGGTGTATTTGCAACATGGTGAAGTCCAGGGAGTGGTCAAAGAAGTCAAGAGAGGAGGTAATTTCTCTTCATAAGAAAGGATATGGATATAAGAAAATAGCAAAGACATTACACATTCCAAGAGACACAGTTGGGAGCATAATAGGCAAGTTTAAAGCTAAAGGCACAGTGGAAACACTACCTGGGCGTGGAAGAAAGAGGATGCTGTGTGGGAACAGTGGTGAAAACCCCCCGGGTAACAGCTGAGGAACTACAACAGGACATTGCAGAGGGGGGAACGCAGGTTTCGTCCCAGACAATATGGCGCGTACTACCAGATGAAGGCCTCTATGCCATGGGACTCCCAGGCGCACCCCACTTCTGACTACCAGGCACAAGAAAAATAGACTCCGGTATGCCAAAAATCATCTGGACAAACCCCAAAGGTTTTGGGAAACTGTTCTATGGAGTGATGAGACAAAAGTGGAACTCTTTGGGCCTATGAATCAACGTTATGTCTGGAGGAGAAAAAATGAAGCTTACAAAGAGAAGAACACCTCGCCTACTGTTAAGCATGGTGGGGGGTCAATCATGCTCTGGGGCTGTTTCTCTTCCTCAGGTACCGGGAATCTCCAGCGCGTTCAAGGCATTATGAATTCTATTTCCTAGCAGGATATATTAGCTGCAAATGTCATGAAGTCAGTGACGAAGCTGAGGCTTGGGAGACGTTGGACCTTCCAACAGGACAAGGATCCCAAGCATACCTCCAAATCAACATCAGAGTGGTTGCAGAAGAAGGGCTGGAAGACTCTGGAGTGGCTTTCACAGTCGCCAGACCTAAATCCTATAGAAAAGCTGTGGTGGGACTTGAAGAAGGCAGTTGCAGCACGCAAGCCCAAGAATATGAATGAACTGGAGGCCTTTGCCCAAGAGGAATGGGCTAAAATACCTGTAGATGGTTGCAAGAAGCTTGTGTCCGCTTATGTATCACCTTTGAAGGATGTCATTACTGCCAAAGGGTGTTCTACTAAGTACTAAAGATGCATGTAACTAGGGGGTTGAATCATTTTGTCAATGAGATATTAAGAAAAATTTCCTTTTTTGGTATTTTGTAAAATACAGTGTTACAATTTAAGTTGCATTTGTCTATTTGACACATTTTTATTTGATATGATTATAAACAAAATACGGAATAAATGTCCAACTTGCTAAAACACCAAAATTGTGTGGGGGTTGAATAATTCTGATCACAACTGTATCAGCAACGCTGGATGGAGAAGCAGCTTGACAGATACGCCGCATTAGTCCGGTCCCAAAGGAATATGCTCAACAACATTATTACATTATTGCCTAAAACTACAGAAACTGTTTGTAGTGCAAGCGATTGTAATGTTTTTCAAACAATTTTTCTAATTTAAAAAAAATTAATTTCTTTTTAAAGGCATGTTACATTTTAAAACGAAGGAGTTTTGGGAGGGCCAAGCACAAATGAATTTGATTTGGATGTATTTACATTTTCCACTGATTTGAGATACAATTATTTGAAGATACGAGCTTGGCTGTAGAACGCATTGTGCTTGTTTTCTCAGGGAATTTAATCGATCACAACTGGACTGCTCAGTTTTTCTAGTTCTGACAAATTGGTCAGATATAGTTCTGGCCAAACGAAGTCTATAAGACTTGATTCTAAGAAATCTAAGTCCATGAGCATGAACCGATGAAGCCTGCTTCAAACCTACTTTCTTGTATGTCATAATAATACAATGGCCTGGATCAGGGGTGTCAAACTCAAATACAGAGTGGGCCAAAATTTAAAACTGAACAAAGCCACGGGCCAAGGTTGAACAAATGAACCTTTTAATAGGGACCCAAACAAGTTTTGCATTGAATATTGAACAAGCAAGTCTTATATAACTTTATAGTGACATGTGAAATCGAGTTTTAAATAATAATAATAATTATTAAAAAATATCAATGGCATATCAAATACAATTTTAATAAAATTTGAATGCCTCTTTTCTATTTGCAGCCCTCTGAGGTAAATATCAAAATAAACGTTTTCCACCGGCTAATAATACATTTGCAAATAAAATAACAATAATGAATGAATCAAACATTCAAGCCTTGAAGTAGCAAGAGAAAGTGCATGAGTAAAATGTTAATTCTTGCTTGGGTAGGGCGGGGGGGTATATTGTAGTGTCCCGGAAGAGTTAGTGCTGCAAGGGGTTCTGGGTATTTGTTCTGTTGTGTTTATGTTGTGTTACGGTGCGGATGTTCTCCCAAAATGTGTTTGTTATTCTTGTTTGGTGTGGGTTCAAAGTGTGGTGCATATTTGTAACAGTGTTTAAGTTGTTTATACGACCACCCTCAGTGTGACCAGTATGGCTGTTGAACAAGTATGCTTTGCATTCACTTGTGTGCGTGTCTGTGTGTAAAAGCCACATGTATTATGTGACTGGGTTGGCACGCTATTTCTATGTAGGAAAAGCGGATGTGACGACAGGTTGTAGAGGACGCTAAAGGCAGTGTCATTAAGGCACGCCCCCAATATTGTCGTCCGGGTGGAAATCGGGAGAAATTCGGAAGAATGGTTGCCCTGGGAGATTTTCGGGAGGGGCACTGAAATTTGGGAGTCCCGGAAAATCGGGAGGGTTGGCAAGTATGAGTATTAGCGGTGAATGCGGTGTTACAGCGGCACTGCCGCTGTATAATACCGGCGGGCCAGCTCTAATCTTAATTTCATGGTTATTTGGTGACGAACCCCAAGATGCAGAGATGGAAGTAGGCATGGAATGTGAAAACATGATTTAATTAAATACGAAGACAAAAACAAAACCAAAAGGGTACAAACACAAAGCGCGCACGAGGCGGATAATCAAACAAAAGGAGCTAGCCTGGGAGCTTGAAAATAACGAACAGGAGCTTAGCGTGGAAGCTAGCGGGTAGCGAACAGGCAAACAGAAGTCGTACTTGTATAATGAAAAATAAAACGGAAGCAGGGAACAAAAAACAGTAAGCTATAAACATCAACTGAATATAGCTTACCGCTACGCTGCAAAGACAAGGTACGACACCACAGGAGCGATAACACATCACAAGAGCGACTAGACGTGACATCGACAAGACAATACAATGATCCAGCAACTGACACAAGACAAAGCAGGTACAAATAGGAGCAGACTGATTGGCGACAGGTGTGGCCAGGTGCCAATCAGCCGCAGCTAAGGAGGAACACAGCACTCATGGAACAAGACAGGAAGCTGACCAAATAAGAGCACTAGACAGCAAATACTAAACAGAGGAAACAGACAAATGCAGAGGAAAAAACTAAAACAGACAAACTGTCAGGGGAAAGCCTGACAGTTAATTTCATATTGCCTCAAGGGCCAAATTAAATTACACGACCGGCCAAATTTGGCCCGCGGGCCAGAGTTTGACACCCATGGCCTGGATGAATGAGAACATCCATTGACATTGTGCTTGGAATTTGAGATATCCCTGTAGTTTGGCATTGTGTATGAATCTTCTCATTTATCCAGGTCATTTCTAGGTCTTTCAATCGATTGCAACTGGACTGTTTGATTTATCTTAGAAAACGTTTCGCCTCTCATCTGAGTAGGCTTCACTACAGCGGGGCACACCAGCCTTGCCCAGGCACACCCTCCTGGTGTTGGACGATAAATATTTGGGGTTTTGGCACCAGCCGTTTGACTAGATCTGACCAGCACATGTCCTGACGAAGACCAGAAGGCGGGCTCACATTACACCAGTTTTATATCTTTGCATTGGCTCCCTGTGTGCTTCAGGTTCAAGGGGCGGTATAGCTCGGTTGGTAGAGCGGCCGTGCCAGCAACTTGAGGGTTCCAGGTTCGATCCCCGCTTCCGCCATCCTAGTCACTGCCGCTGTGTCCTTGGGCAAGACACTTTACCCACCTGCTCCCAGTGCCACCCACACTGGTTTAAATGTAAAAATTAGATATCGGGTTTCACTGTGTAAAGCACTTTGAGTCATTAGAGAAAAAGCGCTATATAAATATAATTCACTTCACTTCACTTCAAGACTAGATCTGACCAATCTAAGTCTATGAGCATGAGAGACTACTTGGATGAGAGGCGAAACGTCTTCCCAGACAAACCAGTCTGGTTGTGATTGATTGAATGGCCTGAGTATAGCTCGGTTGGTAGAGAGGCCGTGCCAGCAACTTGAGGGTTGCAGGTCCGAATCCCGCTTCCGCCATCCTAGTCACTGCCGTTGTGTCCTTGGGCAAGACACTTTAACCACGTTCTCCCAGTGCCACCCACACTGGTTTAAATGTAACTTAGATATTGGGTTTCACTATGTAAAGCGCTTTGAGTCACTAGAGAAAAGCGCTATATAAATATAATTCACAATTCACTCACTTTGGTATTGTTCCTGAGCTTACTAAGAGATAAAGTCAAATGGCCTCAGCTGAAATAAATGTTGGTCTGACTTTTCTGGCAAAGGAGGGGAAGAACATTTGGAGGGCAACTTGTCTATTTTCCTGTCACCAGTAAAAAAAAAAAAAAATACACTTTTCTTCTCCTTCTCCTGCGCGATGCACATTTTCAGCCAGTGGATCATGAACTCGCTACTTGATGCTGCAAAATCAAAGCGTGACCTCCCCCTGTCCTTCACTGCTAAACTCTCCTATAGGGACGCTTGACTGTTTGAAGTCAAGACAAAAGCAAGAGCTAGATCTTCTTGCAGTAATGCATTAAGAAGAATTGTTTGCAGGATGATTAGAGGACCATTGCTAGCATCGATAGCAATCTGCTGGAAAAGAACAACATACCTTCAGTGGGGGCACTGGTGGGAGGCTGTGTGCTGGAAGGCGTGACTTCTTTGCTCTTGAGTGTGGTCTTGGCAGCAATGGAAGTGGTGACAGGGTACAGGTACGTGGTGTCTATTATGTCACACATTTTGTCCTTTGTCTGGAGAAACAAAACCTATGAGAAGACATGGACAGCAGCAGAGTGTGGTGCTGGACTAAAGTGCTGTATTTGCACAGCTTTTCCCTTCACCTCATCTGGACAGCTGTGGTCCACCCAGTCCTGCCGATGGCGGTCAAAACCACTTGAACATCTGAAACGAGAGAACAGGCTGTCAACCAACAGAAAATAACAATGCATCTAGCTTGACCAGCATTACATGACACAAGACCAATTAATACCCTTTAATTGCATTTTCGATATCAAATCCAGGGTTGGCTGATAACTTTTTACAGCTTAACCAGGACACGTTTTAAAGGCCTACTGAAATGAGATTTTCTTATTTAAGCGGGGATAGCAGGTCCATTCTATGTGTCATACTTGATCATTTCGCGATATTGCCATATTTTTGCTGAAAGGATTTAGTAGAGAATATCCAGGATAAACTTTGCAACTTTTGGTCGCTAATAAAAAAGCCTTGCCTTTACCGGAAGTAGCAGATGATGTGCGCATGACGTCACGGGTTGTGGAGCTCCTCACATCTGAACATTGTTTACAATCATAGCCAACCAGCAGCTAGAGCGATTCGGACCGAGAAAGCGACAATTTCCCATTTAATTTGAGCTAGGATGAAAGATTCGTGGATGAGGATAGTGAGAGTGAAGGACTGAAAAAAAAATACAAAATAAAAAAGGCGAGGGCAGTGAGAGCGATTCAGGTGTTATTAGACACATTTACTAGGATAATTCGGGAAAATCCCTTATCTGCTTATTGTGTTACTAGTGTTTTAGTGAGTGTAGATTCGTCACGCTTCGCGGCGCACTTGCTGCGCGGAGTTGCCACTTCGTGGATGCACACACGACCAGTCAGCAGGATTGCAGGTAGGACAACGTTTTAATATAATAAAACAAAAGAACACTGGTGCAAAAAAGGGGAAAAACCAAGCGCGTGCCAATGCACGGAAAGCTAATGCTAACACGTAGCAGGAAACAGAAAACATTAAACGACGTACGACACGCACGTGAAGCTAAGGCAGAACTTAGCACAAAATAATCTATGATACCAAATACAAACCGTGACGTGTTGCGAAAAGCAAACAATGGACCGAGGACGAACTAAGGAATCAGGTGGGCTTCAATACAGAAATAATTATTAGAAACAGGTGTGTGACAGGAGCCCGTGAGGAAGAACACAATACGTTGCCATGGTGACTAACACAAACAAGGAAGTGCTCAAACAAGGATCGGCAGAGTCCGGAAACAAAACATGAAAAAAGACATAAAAAGGGCAAAACCATGAACGATCCGAGTCACGGATCGTGACAAGATTCCTAAAGTAGCCTTAAGCTTGACGCTCCTCTACTATCACATTCATTGCTGCGGCAACAACAAAACAAACATCCAGACGTTCTTCTTCATTTGTAAAGTTTTAATTGTGATCTTCATAATTCAAAACATAAAACAGTCACGATGTGGGAACAAATGAATGACAAAATAAAGAGAGTCTGTTGCAGTGTGAATTAGAAAAAGTATGAATGAGAATAAGTATGAGTGAGGTCAAAAAACTGTGTGGCTCGATTCCACCGCACCTGACTGCCATTACCCATGACACCTCGCGTCCAAAAACCCCCTTACCACACAGCTCCTTCCGCCATATATGCAATTAGAACAGTTACGTCATCAAATCATTTTGACAAATGTAATAATTACAAATAAAGTGAGCTTTATATAATTACTCTAAGCATTCAATATATAAATGTTCTTATCATGCAAATAAAGTAAATAGTCCCCTTTTGGCTGAATAAACATAAAGCACCTTTCATAAAATGTAAATTAACTTAAACAGCATTTAGGCTCCTACAGTGAGATGATATGGTACCTGAAAGTCGGAGGGGTGTGGGCACGGGTGTGGTGACCGCCAGTGTCTCCGGTGGGAGGAGTTAATAGTCCGCAGCTGCAGGAGGACGCAAGCTCCGCTCATAACTACGGTAAGAGCAGACTTATTACCACAATTTTCTCACCGAAACCTGCCGGTTGACATGTGGTCGGGATCCATGTTCGCTTGACCGCTCTGTTCCATAGTAAAGCTTCACCTTCGGGAATTTTAAACAAGGAAACACCAGCTGTGTTTGTGTTGCTAAAGGCAGCTGCAATACACCACTTCCCACCTCCATCTTTCTACTTACACTTCTCCATTATTAATTGAACAAATTGCAAAATATTCAGCAACACAGATGTCCAGAATACTGTGTAGTTATACGATTAAAGCAGACTACTTATAGCTTGGATCGGGTTGGAGAAAAATGTCCGCTACAACCGGTGACGTCAAACGCACGCGTCATCATACCGCGACGTTTTCAACAGGACACTTAGCGGAAAATTTAAAATTGCAATTTAGTAAACTAAAAATGCCGTATTGGCATGTGTTGCGATGTTAATATTTCATCATTGATATATAAACTATCAGACTGCGTGGTTGGTAGTAGTGGCTTTCAGTAGGCCTTTAAGTTTTAGTCATTGACCCTGAGGCCCCAAGAGAGAAACACAGATCAAAACTACAATAATTTTTTTTAACGCCATTACTACAAGTGAAAAATCTGGGCGTCTGTTCTATACCACATATATAAAAAAAAAAATGTTTTTATCATCTTAAGAATATAGCCAGCCCTGCGATGAGATGGCGACTTGTCCAGGGTGTACCCCGCCTTCCGCCCGATTGTAGCTGAGATAGGCGCCAGCGCCCCCCGCGACCCCAGAAGGGAATGAGCGGTAGAAAATGGATGGATGGAAGAATATAGCCAGACTTCGTCCAATTCTCTCTCAGGGCAACACAGAGACATGCTTTTGTTACAAGTGGTATGGATTATTGTAAAGCCCCGCTTTCTGATCTTCCTAAAAAGGTTATTGCACTTTTACAAAAGCTCCAAATTTCAGCAGCATGTGTCTTGACGAAAACAAGAACCCAGGCTCACATTACACCAGTTTTAAAATCTCTGCACTGGCTCCCCGTGTGTTTCGGGATCAATTTTAAAGGGGAACATTATCACCAGACCTATCTAAGCGTCAATATATAACTTGATGGTGCAGAAAAAAGACCATCTATTTTTTTAACCGATTTCCGAACTCTAAATGGGTGAATTTTGGCGAATTAAACGCCTTTTAGTTTATCGCTCTGGAGGCGATGACGTCAGAATGTGACGTCTCCGAGGTAATACAGCCGCCATTTTCATTTTCAACACATTACAAACACCGGGTCTCAGCTCTGTAATTTTCAGTTTTTTCGACAATTTTTTGGAACCTTGGAGACATCATGCCTCGCCGGTGTGTTGTCGGAGGGTGTAACAACACTAACAGGGAGGGATTCAAGTTGCACCACTGGCCCGAAGATGCGAAAGTGTCTGCCGCCAGACCCCCATTGAATGTACCAAAGTGTCTTCACATTTTACCGGCGATGACAGACATGGCACAGAGATGTATGGATAACCTGCAGATGCATTTGCAACGATAAAGTCAACGAAATCACAAAGGTGGGTTTTGTTGATGTTGACTTATGTGCTAGTCAGACATATTTGGTTGCGGCGTGACTGCCAGCTAATTGATGCTAACATACTATGCTAATCGATGCTAACATGCTATTTACCGGCTGTGCTAAGGCAGACATGGCACAGAGATGTATGGATAACCTGCAGATGCATTTGCAACGATAAAGTCAACGAAATCACCAAGGGGAGTTTTGTTGATGTTGACTGCCAGCTAATCGATGCTAACATGCTACGCTAATCGATGCTAACATGCTATTTACCGGCGGTGCTAAAGCAGACATGGCACAGAGATGTATGGATAACCTGCAGATGCATTTGCAACTATATTACGTTTCCTTCCACCCACATTTAATGCGAAAAAAACACTTACCAATCGACGGATTTAAGTTGCTCCAGTTTTAAGAAATGCGAAAGTCCTGATCGTTTGGTCCGCACATTTTACCGGCGATGCTAACGCAGCTATTCGGCCATGCTATGGCTATGAATAGCGTCAATAGCTATTCGCTCAATAGCTTCGGTTTCTTCTTCAATACTTTCATACTCCAACCATCCGTTTCAATACATGCGTAATCTGTTGAATCGCTGAAATCCGAGTCTGAATCCGAGCTAATGTCGCTATATCTTCCTGTTGTATCTGCAATTGTTTGTTTACATTGGCAGCACTGTATGACGTCACAGTGAAATGGATAGTCGCATCGCAAATAGCGAAAATCAAGCACTTTAAAGCTTTTTTTAGGGATATTCTGGGACCGGTAAAATTTACAAAAAAAACTTCAAAAAATACAACAAGCCACTGAGAACTGATTTTTGTTGTTTTTAACCTTTTTGAAATTGTGATAATGTTCCCCTTTAAGGTTCTTCTTATGGTTTATAAATGTTTTTATTTTATTGGGCCTTCTTATCTTTCAGATTTGCTTTTGCCCTACGAACCTTCGCGGACCCTGAGATCCTCCATCACGCATCTCTTAATTTTTCCAAAAGTCAGGACACAAAGTCACGGGATGGCATCTTTCCGCTCTTATGGCCCCCGTCTATAAAACAGCTTGCCGGAGGAACTCAGGGCTGCACAGAACATTCATGTTTTTTAGAGCAGGCTTAATACTCAACTTTTTGATTTGGCTTTTAACTAAAATGTATTAATTTTATTGAAGTCATTATGTTAAAGTCATCATTTTTATCTTATTTGTTATTCAAGATTTTATTTATTTATATTTATTTCATACATATTTACTCTATATTTGTTTTAATTTGTTCAATATTCATAAGTTACATATTTGTGCTTGATCTTAAGTGCTAGAAAAAGAATACGTTTTTCTCAGCGTTGTGCTGTTCAAACTCAAATCACTATATTTTAATAAAGCGCTTTTCATACATGAAAGAAATGCAACAAAAACTACTTTATAGACTTACAAATAATACCCCAATGGCCCACATCCCTCATCATTGCACGCACAAAACACAAATACCAAAAACAAACTTACACGCGCCTTTAAAGGTTTTATTATCTTGACTTTCCAGCCTTCCTCAAAGTGAGCCATCTTTATCAGGGGGGCGCTTTGTGTCAGCGTCCTGGTGGCCATGGTCTGATGACCGCCTGGAGCAGATGGCTCCTGTGATAGTGTTTGCTCATCTGGCTCCTCTGTACTCAGCCATATATTCATTTGTGCAAGTGTATGTTTGTTTTTGGTATTTGTGTTTGTGCATGCGATGATGAGGGCTGTGGGCCATTGGGGTATTATTTGTAAGTCTATAAAGCATTTTGCGGTGCATTTCTTTCATGTATGAAAAGGGCTTTATAAAATTTGTAATATTTGAGTTTGAACAGCACCACACTGAGAAAAAAGTATTCGTTTTTTCGCACTTATACTTGTCAGGCAGCTGGTATAGACGGTCACATGCTCAATAAATGCCGGTTTGTTTGGCACTATGCATTCCTTTATAACGCTAATGAACATACAGCATCCCTCCTTAACTAAATGACTTCATTCAAGATAATTGGATATTATTCAAAATTCTTTGACCTAAAAATAAACGCTGAAATGTTTCCTAGCTGCTTTCTTTTCTGCCCAACAAAACAGTCAGCCATTTTTCATCCCCTGCAGGAAATACAATGTCTCTTCACTCGCACTTATAGTCCATCCATCCATCCATCCATCATCTTCCGCTTATCCGAGGTCGGGTCGCGGGGGCAGCAGCCTAAGCAGGGAAGCCCAGACTTCCCTATCTCCAGCCACTTCGTCTAGCTCTTCCCGGGGGATCCCGAGGCGTTCCCAGGCCAGCCGGGAGACATAGTCTTCCCAACGTGTCCTGGGTCTTCCCCTTGGCCTCCAACCAGCTGGACGTGCCCTAAACACCTCCCTAGGGAGGCGTTCGGGTGGCATCCTGACCAGATGCCCGAACCACCTCATCTTGCTCCTCTCCATGTGGAGGAGCAGCGGCTTTACGTTGAGCTCCTCCCGGATGACAGAGCTTCTCACCCTATCTCTAAGGGAGAGCCCCGCCACCCGGCGGAGGAAACTCATTTCGGCCGCTTGTACCCGTGATCTTATCCTTTCGGTCATGACCCAAAGCTCATGACCATAGGTGAGGATGGGAACGTAGATCGACCGGTAAATTGAGAGTTTTGCCTTCCGGCTCAGCTCCTTCTTCACCACAACGGATCGATACAACGTCCGCATTACTGAAGACGCCGCACCGTCGATCTCACGATCCACTCTTCCCCCACTCGTGAACAAGACTCCTAGGAACTTGAACTCCTCCACTTGGGGCAGGGTCTCCTCCCCAACCCGGAGATGGCATTCCACCCTCCGCACTTACAGTATTCATAATATTTAAAAAAATGTGGCACCACATAAAAAGGTCAAAGGAGTGTGTTTTTGACGCTGTGTGTTTGCATTGAGGCTGCAGCTGACGTTGTCTGACCTCAAAGCCTTGCGGCCAAATGTAAAGAAAAACATGGCTGACCAGGGACTTGGCTCGTACTGGTGCTGCTTGCGTACTTAGTCTTCTGAGTACGTAAGTGTGGTCACATTGAGATAGTCGGCTACATAGCAGACAGACAGGGACGAACAAACTAAAAGCAACAACGTAATCTTCACCTCATTTGATGAAGGGGGTACATAAGCCACAAAAAAAATCAGAATTCATTATTTTTAATTTTTTGTGTAATCCAGAAGTGGGGGGAAAAGCCTGAAACGTTGATTGGTTGCAATTCACCATTACAAAGCAGAGAAAAAGATGAAAGAAAAAGGAAATAAGAATAAAAGACGTCAGAAAAACAAGCAAAAATTGGAAAGATATAAACAATTAAATGATAAATAATTAGAAAGGAAGAAAGCAGAGCAAAGCCAAAAAACAAATAAGTAAGTAAGAAAAAACTTGCAAGTAAAGGAGAGGGAAAGAAGGAAGAAAAAGAAAAAGAAAAAGAAAAAGAAAAAGAAAAAGAAAAAGAAAAGAAGAAAGAAAAATTACAAAGTTGAAATAACAGAAAGAAAAAATATCAAATAAAAATAAAAGCAGACAGAGAATAAATTAAAATAGAAGAAATGTCAAAGAAGGGAAGAAGACGTAAGAAGAAAAATAGAGCATAAGGAAAGAAGAAGAAAAATGAAGACAGAACTAATGAATGAAAAATAGAAAAGGAGGGAAAATAAAGAATAAAAAGAATAGAGAAGAACATGAAGATGAATATTATGATTTATCATAAGTGTACTTTTCTGAACTAAAATATAAACAGGATTTTTGAGTTGAACTCAAAAATCTAAAACTTTGACTATATTCCTATTGGGTTGAGTTATTTTTTGCCCTGGTGTAGGATCACATCAGAGGATGTTGTTGTGGTTTGTGCAGCCCTTTGAGACATTTGTGATTAAGAGCTATATAAATAATATTTGATTGATTGATGATGGACACAAATGACCTATACCTCTCAAATATTGTTCACAAATCTGTGTTAGTGATCACTTTTTATTGGCCAAAATAATCCATCCCACCTCACAGGTGTGGCATATCAAGATGCTGATTAAAACAGCATGATTATTGCACAGGTGTGCTTTAGGCTGCACACAGTAAATGGCCAAACTGAAATGTGCAGTTTTATGACACAGCACAATGCCACAAGTTTGGAGGGAGTGTGCAGTTGGCATGCTGACTGCAGGAATGTCCACCAGAGCTGTTGCTCGTTAATTGAATGTTCATTTCACTACTGTGAACCGTCTCCAAAGACATTTGAGATCAGCCACCCGGACAGCTGCTGCAACAATTGGTTTGCATAACTTTAGAATATCTGCACGAACTGTAAGAAACCGTCTCAGGGAAGTTCATCTGCATGCTTGTAGTCCTCAT
The DNA here is from genome assembly GCF_033978795.1 of Nerophis ophidion. Taxonomy (NCBI): domain Eukaryota; kingdom Metazoa; phylum Chordata; class Actinopteri; order Syngnathiformes; family Syngnathidae; genus Nerophis; species Nerophis ophidion. Next base: position 44,113,450 of record NC_084625.1, read on the forward strand.
CGGGTTCTTGACCTGACTGCAGTTTTTCGTCGTAACCGACATGAATGGGCAAATGCTCACATTCGATGGCATCTGGCACGTTGGAGAGGTATTCTCTCAATGGATAAATCCCGGTTTCAACTGTTCAGGGCAGATGACAAGACAGCGTGTGTGGCGTCATGTGGGAGAGCAGTTTGCTGATGTCAACGTTGTGAATGGAGTGGGCCGTGGTGGGGGTGGGGGTTATGGTATGGGCAGGCGTATGTTATAGACCAGTGTTTTTCAACCTTTTTTGAGCGAAGGCACATTTTTTGCGATGAAAAAATGCATAGGCACACCACCAGCAGAAATCATTAAAAAACTAAACTCAATTGACAGTAAAAAGTCCTTGTCGCATTTGTTGGATGTGACTTTAAAGCATGAGCAAGCATGCATCACTATAGCTCTTGTCTCAAAGTAGGTGTACTGTCACCACCTGTCACATCACACCCTGACTTATTTAGAGTTTTTTGCTGTTTTCCTGTGTCTATTGTTTCACTTCTTGTCTTGCGCTCCTATTTTGGTGTCTTTTTCTCTTTTTTTGGTGTTTTCCTGTAGCAGTTTCATGTCTTCCTTTGAGCGATATTTCCCGCATCGACTCTGATTTAGCAATCAAGAATATTTCGGTTGTTTTTACCCTCTTTTGTGTGGACATTGTTGATTGTCATGTCATGCTGGGATGTACATTGTGGATGCCGCCTTTGCTCCAAAGTAGGTCTTTGCTCCACAGTAATTCTTTGCTGTAGTCCACCATTCTGTATTTGTTTACTTTGTAGCCATCAGTTTTCTGCATAGCCTTCCCTAAGCTTCGATGCCTTTTCTTAGGGGCACTCCTGTAACGTTCGGGTCGCATGGAGAAGCGGAGTGGTCCTCTCAAGGATGCAGTTGGGCTCGGACACAGCGTGAAGGTAAGAGTAAATGATTTATTTAAGAATAAAACAGACTATGAAAAAGAAAACCTTACTCAAAGCACAATACACAAAACAAAAGAGCTAGCATGAGAGCTAGAGGAATAACAAGGCCTAGTGTGGAAGCTAGCAAGTCCAGAACAGGGGAACAAAAGTCGTTGCTCGCGTGAAACACAAACTAGGAAGCAAGACCGAATGAATGAAGGGGGCAGGCTTAAATTAAAACAGCAATCACAAAAACAGGTGTGCGTCTGGAACACGCGGCAGGTGAAAATATACGTTACCATGGTGACCAAACTAACTCACAGGCGCACGAACAATAACAAGGGAGTCCAATTTAACAGAAAACACAAACAGACCCAAAAATCCAAATCACAATATGATCAGCGGATCACAACAACTCCCTTTTGTTTATTTTTGGTTTAAGCATTAGACATCTTTTTACCTGCATACTGCCTCCCGCTGTTTCCGACATCTACAAAGCAATTAGCTACCGGCTGCCACCTACTGATATGGAAGAGTATTACAAGGTTACTCTGCCGAGCTCTAGACTGCACCGACACTCAACAACACGTCATTTGCAGACTATAATTACCGATTTGCAAAACATATTTTTAACCCAAATAGGTGAAATTCGATAATCCTCCACGGCACACCAGACTGTATCTCTCAGCTCACTAGTGTGCCGCGGCACAGTGGTTGAAAAACACTGTTATAGACAACGAACACAAGTGCATTTTACACCGTGACGAGAGGCCCATTTGTTGTGCCATTCACACTTGAGACCATCACCTCATGTTGCAGCTTGACAATGCACGGCCCCATGTTGCAAGGATCTGTACACAACTCCTGGAAGATTAAAACATCCCAGTTCATGCATGGCAAGCATACTCATCGGACAAGTCACCCATTGAGCATGTTTGGATTGGCGTATACGACAGTATGTTCCAGTTCCTTTTTTTTTTTGTTTTAATTAATTTATTAATCAATCCAACAAAACAATACCATAACAATGCAATAAATTCCAAAACCAAACCCAACCCAGCAACATTCAGAATAGCAATAAACAGAGCAATTGAGGACACACAAACATGACACGGTACAATCTAGAGGTAGTGAAACAAAAATGAATATTATCAATATTAGTAACAATCATTAAAAACAATTAAAAAAATGAACAGTAGTGTCACAGTGGCTTACACTTGCATCGCATCTCATAAGCTTGACAACACACTGTGTCCAATATTTTTCACAAAGATATAATAAGTCATATTTTGATTCATTTAATTTTAGTTCCTGTTAATACCCAGCAACTTCACATGGCCATTGAAGAGTGGAACAACAATCCACAGGCCACAAACAACAACATGATCATCCATCCATCTATTTCCTACTGCTTATTCCCTTTGGGGTGGCGGGGGGCGCTGGTGCCTATCTCAGCTACAATCGGGCGGAAGGCGGGTACACCCTAGACAAGTCGCTCCCTCATCGCAGAACAACATAAACATCTCTATGCAAAAGACTTGTGTTGCACTGCGTGAGCCAGATGGTGATCACACCAGATACTGACTGCTTTAAAGCAAAATAAACCCGCAATGTAGCAAAACTGCACATTTTAGATGTGCAGTTTATCGCGGGCAGCCTAACGCACACCTGTGCAATAATCATGCTGTTTTAATCAGTATCTTGATATGCCACACCTGTGAGAGAAGTGCTCGCTAACCCCAATTTATACAGATTTGTGAGCAATATTTGAGAGGAATAGGTCTTTTGTGTAGTTTTAGATCATTGAGTTCAACTCATGAAAAATGGAAGCAAAAACTAAAGGGTTGTGTTTCTATTTTTGTTGCGTATATATCTTAAGTGTACTTTTTGGATCAGGGGTCTCAAACTCAATTTCCCTGGGGGCCACTGGACGCAGAAACTGGGTGAGGCTGGGCCGCGAGAAAATATTTCTTTAAAAAATCTAACACGCACTTTTTAATGAATTCACCTTCTTTGAATGGCTTTCCTGCCTTAGCAACATACTTGCCAACTCTCGCGTTCTTTCCGGAATATCGTTGCCCCTCCCTACAATCACCCGGGACAATTATTCTCCCAGTTTTCACCCACACAACAACTTTAAGGGTGTGCTGTGGTGGCACTGCCTTTAGCGTCCTCTACAAGAGTGGTTCTCAACCTTTTTTCAGTGATGTACCTCCTGTGAACATTGTTTTAATTCAAGTACCCCCTAATCAGAGCAAAGCATTTTTGGTTGAAAAAAAGAGACAAAGAAGTAAAATACAGCACTATGTCATCAGTTTCTGATTTATTCAATTGAATAACAGTGCAAAATATTGCTCATTTGTAGTGGTCTTTATTGAACTATTTGGAAAAAACTATATAAAATTAACTAAAAACTTGTTGAAAAAGAAACAAGTGATTCAATTATAAATGCATATTTCTACACAAAGAAGTAATCATCAACTTAAAGTGCCCTCTTTGGGGATTGTAATAGAGATCCATCTGGATTCATCAACTTCATTCTAAACATTTCTTCACAAAAAAGAAATCTTTAACATCAATATTTATGGAACATGTCCACAAAAAAATCTAGCTGTCAACACTGAATGTTGCATTGTTGCGTTTTTTTTCACAGTTTATGAACTTACATTCATATTTTGTTGAAGTATCATTCAATTAACAGGATTTTTGAATTGTTGCTATTTTTGAATTGTTGCTATTTTTAGAATATTTAAAAAAAATCTCACGTACCCCTTGCCATACCTTCAAGTACCCCTAGGGGTACGAGTACCCCCATTTGAGAACCACTGCTCTACAACATGCCGTCTTGTCCGCTTTTCCACCATACAGATAGTGTGCCGGCCCAGTCACATAATGTCTGGGGCTTCAGCAGACATTCAAAAGTAACTGCAACACATACTTGGTCAACAGCCATACAGGTCACACTGAGGGTGGCTGTAAAAACAACTTTATCACTGTTACAAATATGCGCCACACTGTAAATCCACACCAAACCCATCCATCCATCCATTTTGTACTGCTTATTCCCTTTTGGGGTCGGTGGTGCCTATCTCAGCTCCAATCGGGCGGAAGGTGGCGTACACCCTGGACAAGTCGCCACCTCATCGCAGGACCAACACAGATAGACAGACAACATTCACACTCACATTCACACACCAGGGCCAATTTAGTGTTGCCAATCAACCTATCCCCAGGTGCATGTCTTTGGAAGTGGGAGGAAGCCGGAGTACCCGGAGGGAATTCCACACCAAACAAGATTGACAAACACATTTCGGCAGAACATCCGCACCGTAACACAACATAACAAATACCCAGAATCCAATGCAGCCTTAACTCTTCCAGGCTACAACAGGTGGCGGGGTCGGGGGCGAGGGGGTGTATGTTGAGGCCCGGAAGAGTTAGGGCTGCATGGGATTCTGGGTATTTGTTCTGCTGTGTTTATGTTGTGTTAGGTTGCGGATGTTCTCCCAAAATGTGTTTGTCATTCTTGTTTGGTGTGAGTTCACAGTGTGGCACATATTTGTAACAGTGTTAAAGTTGTTTGAACGGCCAACCTCAGTGTGACCTGTGTGGCTGTTGACCAAGTATGCCTTGCAATCACTTACTGAGTCTTCAGAAGCCTCATACAACTTCTGGCTGGGTTGACATGCTGTTGTTGCAGTTTGTAGAGGACGGTAACGGCAGTGCCTCCACAGCTCCCCCTTAATATTAATGTTTGGGTGAAATTCGGGAGGATGATTAACCCTAGAAGGGCACTGGAAATCGGGAGTCTACCGTAAAACTTGAAGGTGTCCAAGTATGACGCTGTAAAGTGCCATTCATATAAAACTCGCGGGCTGCACCAATATAACGTCTCGCGGGCCGCAATTGGCCCGGGGGCCGCGTGTTTGAGACCCCTGTTTTAGATAGTATATCACAAGCATGAAATAAATGCCATGATCTGAGCTTGAAGCCACCAACCTGTTGAGTCGATGGCACCAGCTACAGTTAAAGTGAATCTGTGAGGAGATGCAGGCATCACACGTGTTGAACTGGAGACATGCTGGAGAGGAAGAACATTCTGTCAAAGTGTCCACACACACATATACACACAGACACACAACAAATACCCAGAATCCAATGCAGCCTTAACTCTTCCGGGCTGTTCTTCCGAGGAAGAACATTCTGTCAAAGTGTCCACACACACACACACACACACACACACACACACACACACACACACACACACACACACACACACACACACACACACACACACAGACTCATAAAACTCTCATTTATTTTTGACTCACTGGGCAGGGGGGTCATTTCCACCGCTGTGGCGTTGGTGATCCTGGTCTTGGTCAGCTCCACGCGGTGGTACTCGTAGATGGTCCTACGCCTCACGTCTCGGAGGAGGTGAGAGAGGGAAGGCAAAAAGTAGGACAAACAAGACGGTAGAATGAGGTCAAACATTCTATGCCTCTCTCTCTTTGTGCAAATGGCCAAGTGGAAGCCAAATAAATCAGAGGCTGCAGACGGAAGAAAACAAGCCCGGGCAACAGCGCCATACATCCTCCGCTGTCGTTAATAAATAAGAAATAATCCATGCCAGACGACGCATGCTGGCCGCAGGGAGACGGATGTCGTCCCTCAGGTTTAATAGAAGACTTTCAGTGGATTGAGTGGAGCAACACCATCATTAGCAGACAATTTCAAACTATTCACACTCATTTGCGACCCACCGCTTGTTTTTATAGGAAAAAAATACAAGAAAATAATCATTTGAAAAAGATACTGCATACTATTAGTGACTGGGGTACAAGGTTTTTAGACATTAACGAGGACTTTTTTTTTTTTTGCATTTTTCACTGATACAGGAAAGGTATCCATTTTAATCAGGCTGGAAGACATGATGATGGACTCACACATTGAAGCTGGATACCACAGGATGCATTGGATTGGTAAAAACGAAGGATGATGTTGGTCATAGTGATGATCCATTGAGACAGCGAGAGCAGAGAGCTGCTGTTTGCTGATTGGTTGAACGTTTGAGAATAAATGAGGGAAGGTGCAGATAATGATGTGAATGGCGACGTAAAGGTTATACGTACGCCACCACCCGCCCCACATGCAAACGTCCGTAGTATCATTTAGCCCAGTGGTTCTCAAATGGGGGTAAGCAAGATTTTTTTTTAAATATTCTAAAAATAGCAACAATTCAAAAATCCTTTATAAATATATTTATTGAATAATACTTCAAAAAAATATGAATGTAAGTTCAAAAACTGTGAAAAGAAATGCAACAATGCAATATTCAGTGTTGACAGCTAGATTTTTTGTGGACATGTTCCATAAATATTGATGTTAAAGATTTCTTTTTTTGTGAAGAAATGTTTAGAATTAAGTTCATGAATCCAAATTGATCTCTACTACAATCCCCAAAGAGGGCACTTTAAGTTGATGATTACTTCTATGTGTAGAAATATTTATTTATAACTAAATCACTTGTTTATTCCTCAACAAGTTTTTTGTTACTTTTATATACTTTTTCCAAATAGTTCAAGAAAGACCACCAGAAATGAGCAATATTTTGCACTGTTATACCATTCAATAAATCAGAAACTGATGACATAGTGCTGTATTTTACTTCTTTATCTCTTTTTTTCAGCCAAAAATGCTTTGCTCTGATTAGGGGGTACTTGAATTAAAAAATCGTTCACAGGGGGTACATCACTGAAAAAAGGTTGAGAACCACTGGTTTAACCTGTCCATGGTATTTTCCATTATATGTTAGCATCAAGCTTGTAGAGTAAGTTACTCTAAAAGGTTGATTATGTTTTCTTATTCATATACTTTTCAAATTTTCATGTAATCGGCAGCGGCGGGGGATAGCCAACCATGTAGACTTGACATGCCTAAAAGAACAGCTGACAGGCAACATGCCAGTGGTTAGCTGACCCTTCTGAAGAAGACTGCAGATGACAGTCGAAACATGTCGGGTAAAAAATTCCATCTAATAGACCAAAAATGTTGTCTGATTACAAGAAAATTTGAAAAGTCGAAGAGTTGGGGTTAACTTTTTTCTAAACGCATGTTACATTGCTAATTTTACCACCTACTCAGTGGCCTAGTGGTTAGAGTGTCCGCCCTGAGATCGGTAGGTTGTGAGTTCAAACCCCATAGACCATGGGTGTCAAACTCTGGCCCGATTTGGCCTGCCGTGTAATTTAATTTGGCCCTTGAGGCAATAGGAAATTAACATTAGAGCTGGCCCGCCGGTATTATACAGCAGGGGTGCCGTTGTAACACCGCATTCACCGCTAATACTCATACTTGCCAACCCTCACGATTTTCCGGGACTCCCAAATTTCAGTGCCCCTCCCGAAAATCTCCCGGGGCAACAATTCTTCCGAATTTCACCCGAGATCCACCCGGACGACAATATTGGGGTCGTGCCTTAACGGCACTGCCTTTAGCGTCCTCTACAACCTGTCGTCACATCCACTTTTCCTACATAGAAATAGCGTGCCAACCCAGTCACATAATATATGTGGCTTTTACACACACACGCACACAAGTGAATGCAAGGCATACTTGTTCAACAGCCATACAGGTCACACTGAGGGTGGTGGTATAAACAACTTTAACACTGATACAAATATACACCACACTTTGAACCCACACCAAACAAGAATAACAAACACATTTCAGGAGAACATCCGCACCGTAACACAACATAAACAAAACAGAACAAATACCCAGGTTTCCCTTGCAGCACTAACTCTTCCGGGACACTACAATACACCCCCCGCCCTCCCCAAGCAAAAATTAACATTTTACTCATGCACTTTCTCTTGCTAATTCAAGGCTTGAATGTTTGATTCATTCATTATTGTTATTTTATTTGCAAATGTATTATTAACCGGTGGAAAAAGTTCATTTTGATATTTACCTCAGAGGGCTGCAAAAAGAAAAGAGACATTCAAATTTTATTTGATGTGCCATTGATATTTTTGTATTATTATTATTAATATTTAAAACTCGATTTTACATGTCACTATAAAGTTATATAAGCCTTGTTTGTTCAATATTCAATGCAAAACTTGTTTGGGTCCCTATTAAAAGGTTCATTTGTTCAACCTTGGCCCGTGGCTTTGTTCAGTTTTAAATTTTGGCCCAATCTGTATTTGAGTTTGACACCCCTGCCATAGACTATAAAAATGGGAGCCATTACCTCCCTGCTTGGCACTCAGCATAAAGGGTTGGAATTGGGGGTTGAATCACCAAAAATGATTCCTGGGTGCGGCAACCGCTGCTGCTCACTGCTCCCCTCACCTCCCAGCGGGTGAACAAGGGGATGAGTCAAATGCAGAGGACAAATTTCACCACACCTAGTGTGTGTGACAATCATTGGTACTTTAACTTAAACTTAACTTTAACTTATTAGCCTGTGCTGTTTATGTATTATTCAGGTGAATATACAGCTGCACTTCAAATATTGCGGCTTCACAAAATAAATAAAACAAATCCTGGATGAAAACCAACACTTCCCATCCAATCTGATGGATCTTGAGAAGTGCTGCAAAGAGGAATGGGCCAAACTGCCCAAAGATAGGTTTTGCCAAGCTTGTGGCAATGTACAGTATTCAAAAAGACTTCGGGCTGTAATTGCTGCCAAATGTGCATCAACAAGGTATTGAGCAAAGGGTCTGAATATTTATTTGAATGTGACTTTATTTTCTATTTTTTAAGAAATGTGCAAAAAAAAAAAACTACATTTCTATTTTTTTCTGTCAAGATGGGGTGCTGGGTCCACATTAATGAGAAATAAAATGAACTCTTGATTTTGGTAAAAGGCTACAATGAAACAGAGTGAACAGTTTAAAAGGGGTCTGAATACTTTAGTTCTCTAAAGAGAGTCCTGTTCAGAGGACTTCAATCATGTTAAAACATTTATTTGGAACAATTGCAAATAACTATCAGTTGCTAGTTATACAATCTATGAAAATATTTAATTTATCAATAAGAATTGCACTTTCCAATAATTTAGGAACTAACAGTATTGTGTTTTCCTTTGCGTGCTTCGGTTTTATAGTAACTTTATTTTGGAGGCAGTCGATAAGCAATAGTAATGGGTAAATAGAATAGAATAGAAAGTACTTTAATGATCGCTGGGGGAAAATCAGCACCACAGTTTGCTCACAATAGACAATAATAATAATAAATAATATATAACATATATTATATATAATATATGAATAGTATAAATATATTCTACATTTAAGTGCAGTCAAGGAACATATACATTATACAGTGATATAAATGACGTTAAAAAAGTCAATACATTTGACCTGCAAAGAATATAAATAGTTAGCCAACATAATTATGCAGGGGGTTACTGCCCAGGGTGTGTTTGGAAGCTAGAACCGCCACTGCTAATAACACAAAGCTGCGATTCAAACAGTTTCGTTTTAACTATATAAAGCATCTTAGCATACTAGCTTTTAGCATACTTATTAAATAAAAAAATATATGTAATATATATATAAAATAAAGACAAATATATAAAAAAGCAAACTAACTACGAAATTCTCAGGGTCATCTACTCCTTCTAGGTAGACAACCTGTTTTTGGACGGCAGCAAATACTTACTGGGGATCTGCTGGATTTTGTGGAGTACCACGAAGGCATCAGAGAGGCCCACCTTCACCGGGTGGTTGACGGAGCTGATCTGTGCCAACTCGATTGGAATCTGAAATTAATCCAGGTTCATTTAGCTTCAGTGTAAGTAGACGATGGCGGAGCAGTGGATGAGGAGAATGTGTGCTTGCCTCTTTGTACGCAAAGACGATGCGTCCGCTGTCGTGTAGCGTGGCCTGAAAGGTGAAGCTGCCCAGGTTGTAGTTGTCCTGCAGGTGGACGTGGTCCCACTGCACCACCAGAGACGTACCTGAAGGACTCAATACCACACAGGCAGATCTCGTAAGCATTTCAATTTTAAATAAGACAAAAGCACTTCCTGAACCACACAACCTTGCACACTCTGTATTGTACACCTTTATTGCAATATCTAAATTACTGTGTAGAAGTCTGGGGTGACACTTAAAGGGGAACTACATGTTTTGGAATTTGACCTATCGTTCACAATCCTTATGAGACACAAGAAAACAAAAAAAATATATATTTTTTTTGCATTCTAATATGTTAAAAATGTCTTGTTCTAGGTGGCCAGCAATGCAGCTAATGGGATCAATCAATTCCACCTCTAAAACACTTACAAAAAATGTCAACAATACTTAATTTACGGTCCGTAACATGTATAATAACCGAACTGTCGCGACATTGTTATTGTTATTGGGGCGGCACAGCTCGGTTGGTAGAGTGCCCGTGCCAGCAAATTGAGGGTTGCAGGTTCGATTCCCGCTTGTGCCATCCTAGTTACTGCTGTTGTGTCCTTGGGCAAGACACTTTAGCCACCTGCTCCCAGTGCCACCCACACTGGTTTAAATGTAACTTAGATATTGGGTGTCACTATGTAGAGCGCTTTGAGTCACTTGAGAAAAGCGCTATATAAATATAATTCACTTCACTTCACTATTGTAAGAGCTACGGTATTAGCTGTAAAAGTTAGCTACAGCAAGAGATAAGCTAGTTTTTACGTCAGCACGAAATCCATTTGAGGTAGTAATGCACAACACAATGCAATAATACACCAATCTGTACCGACTGAAAAACATGAACAATCATATTAAAGGATCTTTAAAGCATTAGCCCACATTTCATGTTTTGTTTGTCCACAGCTAGCTCGAAAGCACATGCTGTCTGTCATGATACACGCATGACGTACTTTGTGTATCATGATCAATATTAAGTGTGACTCACTCGATGGACAGTTGTGTGTTTGGTCCAGCTGCCTGGGGACATTTTTTCCCCGGTTTATTTAGGTAAGCACTCCATTTATAGTGAAATTGCATGGCTTCAAATTCCACATTTGGCAGCTTCGAGTCACTTTCACCTCACTCTCTCGGCTTCCGTCTGCTCCCGCGTCTCATTCTTCCTTCATGCTGGCTTCTAGAAGCAGTAGTTCATACTCAGTGTATTCAGCTTCAAAAAGAGAAGGCTGTGAATCCTCATTTGTCCAAAAATAGAAGTCTTCGTTGTTTGTTACCAAAGATTAGAAGATAGACACAGGTTTGTTTCTGGAAGTAGGACACAAAGTTGTTGCCAGAAGTCTGAAGTGCGCTGCTATGGAAACGGAAATAAATGGGCCGACAAAATAGTCCCGGCAATGATTAAAAAGATAAAAATACGGTAAATATTGTACATATTACATATTGTTATTAATGTGTCTGTGTATATAAAATGTTGATGGAAAGTTTTTGAAGTTGAAGGCTTTGAAGACTACAACGGTGACTCCCAAGAGTCACATTTTCCAAGCATTTTGTTATCATTTTTTAAAGCCCCCACTGCTTATCTGCAACACCATGGAAGGGAGATCACCAAGTAAATTGATTTCAGGTAATTTCACTGGGAGGTGTTGATTTGAGGTACAAGTGTTTTTAGTTAAGACCTCTGTATTAAAGGGGAACTGTACTTTTTTGGAACCGACACCTATTTATTAATACCACCTTAACATTTGACAAGCAAACAATTACAAAAGGTGACTCTGTAAAGAATCTGTGTTACGGCTCAGACTCCTGCCAGCGCCGTTCATCCGTCCGTGCGCACCTCGGGATACGCCCACGGGCGCGCACAGCCAGGGACGAGCAAAGCACGTCCCCGCCCTGCAGCAGCCGTCAGCTGCAATCAATCACCACTAATCTTCACACCTGATGGTGATGACGGAGCTGCCTTCATAAACCTGGACAACCTGCCATCACTCGCCGGATTATAGTCTTCTGTAGTTGTACATGTGTAAGGATTCTTTATCTGGCTTCCATCCCGCGTACTCGCTCTTCCCCTGCGACTTCCGTGTTCCGTTGGTTTTGATGTTTCCTGTTGTCTTCCCGCTGCACTACCCGTGTTTCTCCTGGATCCCCTGTTCTTACCCTTGCCTCCCGGACTGCCTTTTGGATTCTCGACCTCCCGCTTGGACACGTTTTCCCAGGGACTTCCGCGTTCCTTCGCTCTCGTCAACATTTTGGTAAAACACACCTCCGCTAATCTACACACAGCCTTACACCATACACACTTCAGTTTTTGTCACACTTCATTTCCTTGGTTTATTAATTAGTATTGTTTATATTCTCATTATATATATATATATTTACTTTGTATAAAAATAAATCTTTTGACAGTACTGCCACCTGGTGTTAGTCTGCCGTCGTCTCTTAGTAAAACATAATCTGGGTATTATCTTCGACCCAATTATCTCGTTTGAGTCACACATCAAAAGTGTCACTAAAACGGGCTTTTTTCGTCTCCATAATATCGCAAAATTTGTTCCATTTTGTCCACATGCGACGCGGATATCATTATTCATGCATTCTTTACTTCTCGTCTCGATTAATATAACGTATTATTTTCGGGTCTCCCTATGTCTAGCATTAAAAGATTACAGTTGGTACAAAATGTGGCTGCTAGACTTTTGACAAGAACAAGAAAGTTTGATCATATTACGCCTGCACTGGCTTCCAATGCACTTAAGAAGTGACTTTAAGGTTCTGCTACTTACGTATAAAATACTACACGGTCTAGCTCCATTCTATCTTGCTGATTGTATTGTACCATATGTCCTGGCAAGAAATCTGCCTTCAAAGAACTCCAGCTTCTTAGTGATTCCCAGAGCCCAAAAAAAGTCTGCGGGCTATAGAGCGTTTTCTATTCGGGCTCCAGTACTCTGGAATGCCCTCCCGGTAACAGTTTGAGATGCTACCTCAGTAGAAGCATTTAGGTCCCATCTTAAAACTAATTTGTGTACTCTAGCCTTTAAATAAACCCCCCTTTTAGACCAGTTGATCTGCCGTTTCTTTTCTTTTCTGCTCCTCTCTCCCTCGTGGAGGGGAGGACACAGGTCCGGTGGCCACAGATGAAGTGCTGGCTGTCCAGAGTCAGGACCCGGGGTGGACCGCTCGCCTGTGCATTGGTTGGGGACATCTCTGCGCTGCTGACCCGATTTCGCTCGGGAAGGTTTCTCATTGTCATCCCACTGGGTTGAGTTTTTCCTTGCCCTGATGTGAGATCTGAACTGAGGATGTCGTTGTGGCTTGTGCAGCCCTTTAAGACACTTGTGATTTAGGGCTGTATAAATAAACACTGATTGATTGATTGATTGATTGATTGAATGTTGCCTATACTTCACAATCATGATCCCACTGGGTTGAGTTTTTCCTTGCCCTGATGTGAGATCTGAACTGAGGATGTTGTTGTGGCTTGTGCAGCCCTTTAAGACACTTGTGATTTAGGGCTGTATAAATAAACACTGATTGATTGATTGATTGAATGTTGCCTATACTTCACAATCATGAGAGAGTAGAAGACATGTCTTTTTTTTTTCAATGATAAACCTACCTTTTTTAAAGATGATAAACGCTTGGAAAATGCGGGTAATGTGACTCACTGTTGCATCCTTCAAAGCCCTCTAAAATGACTTCAAAAACCTCCATCCACGTTTTGTATACACACTGCAAGTCAACATATAATGTAGTAACAAACACGTTCATAACAATATGTAATATGTTTCAATATTTACCGTATTTTGGTCAATTTAATCATGGCCTGAACTAATTTCTTCTGCGCATTTATTTGTGTTTCCATAGCAACGCACGTCTGACTTCTGCCAACAACAGTGTGTTCCTACTTCTGGAAACCAACGCGTGTTTGTCCTAATCATGACAGAATCGATAACAAATAACAAAGACGACTATTTATGGACAAATGAGGATTCGCAACCTCATATTTTTGAAGATGAATATACGGAGGATGAACTTCTGCCTCTGAGACAGCGAGAGCAGAGAGCTGCTGTTTGCTGATTGGTTGAACGTTTGAGAATAAATGAGGGAAGGTGCAGATAATGATGTGAATGGCGACGTAAAGGTTGTACGCACGGCACCACCCGCCCCACATGCAAACGTCCGTATTATCGTTTAGCCCAGTGGTTCTCAAATGGGGGTACGCGTACCCCTGGGGGTACTTGAAGGTATGCCAAGGGGTACGTTTTTAAAAAATATTCTAAAAATAGCAACAATTCAAAAATCCTTTATAAATATATTTACTGAATAATACTTCAACAAAATATGAATGTAAGTCCAAAAACTGTGAAAAGAAATGCAACAATGCAATATTCAGTGTTGACAACTAGATTTTTTGTGGACATGTCCCATAAATATTGATTTTAAAGATTTCTTTTTTTGTGAAGAAATGTTTAGAATTAAGTTCATGAATCCAGATGGATCTCTATTACAATCCCCAAAGAGGGCACTTTAAGTTGATGATTACTTCTAAGTGTAGAAATCTTTATTTATAATTAAATCACTTGTTTATTTCTCAACAAATTTTTAGTTATTTTTATATACTTTTTCCAAATATTTCAAGAAAGACCACTACAAATGAGCAATATTTTGCAAAGTTATACAATTTAATAAATCATAAACTGATGACATAGTGCTGTATTTTACTTCTTTATCTCTTTTTTTCAACCCAAAATGCTTTGCTCTGATTAGGGGGTACTTGAATTAAAAAAATGTTCACAGGGGGTACATCACTGGAAAAAAGGTAGATAACCACTGGTTTAGCCTGTCTATTAGAGATGCGCGGATAGGCAATTATATTATCCGCATGAAGGAAGAGTGAGATATCGGAGCAGACGGTCGTCGAGAGAGTGAGGTGAAAGTGACGACGAAATGTGGAACTTTGAGCCAAGCTTTTTCGACATAAATGGCGTGCTTACCCAAATAAACCGAAAAAATCTTCCCCGGCCAGCTTACTTAGCTAGTAGGTTGAGGTATGGGTGTACTGTTATCTTGTTTGAAATTATTTTGACGTAGACTTGTTTATACCATTATTGTTGCATTCAAAATGAAATTAAATAAAAGCGGTGTTAAAATAATTTTGTATATAAATAAATAAATGATAAATGGGTTGTACTTGTATAGCGCTTTTCTACCTTCAAGGTACTCAAAGCGCTTTGACACTACTTCCACATTTACCCATTCACACACACATTCACACACTGATGGAGGGAGCTGCCATGCAAGGCGCTAACCAGCACCCATCAGGAGCAAGGGTGAAGTGTCTTGCTCAGGACACAACGGACGTGACGAAGTTGGTACTAGGTGGGGATTGAACCAGGGACCCTCGGGTTGCGCATGGCCACTCTCCCACTGCGCCACGCCGTTTTTTCACACAACTTTAGTATGCTTAAAGTCAGTTGCTATAGTTATTAGCTCTTGTGCTCAAGCTGGACAATACTTCTTCTCTGAGAGGCTATCTTTGTTTTAGCCTGCTAACAGCCAAGGACTTCAAGGACCTCGACGCAGATAAGACAACAGCACGCAGACAAAGCAGAGACAAGGCGAACTCACAATGCCCCCAGCACATTCCGTCACGTATTGTGCGTACTGGACCTGCTTTGCATAATATATGTGACCACTCCTTTTAGAGGCGGCCTCAGTAATGTTGACTGTGGAACTCCTGAATAAATAGAGGGACGCGGGAGCTGAACCTTAGAGCGTAGGGCGAGACTGTGACTAAGTGTGCAGCTCCATGTGTTCTCCTCATGAGCTAAATTGAACTCTGTCTCTGCGTGATTCCCTGCTTCTTTTCTGTTTAACAGATGTCATCAGTGCTTGAACCTGACAAGTTGTCCCTACAAACTTTAATTGACTTTTTTAAGATTTGGACCTCCTGCACTAAAGCAAATAAAAAATGGTCTTAGACCATCTTCAGAGTTTTGGAGTTGCCTGTAGACTTTGGACCAGCTATTGTTGCGACCTTCCCTCTCATCCATTTTGACCACAGCACTTCTGTGTGAAGTGGAAGCTTTTTCTGCTGACAACATGGAAGGATTTTCACAAGCTACCGAACTTGGACACCATCAGCCATGGAAGACGAGGTTGGATTATAAAAATCAGCGTAGCACCCTGGCGACAAGGTGCACTGAGAAGCGGAGGGCCGCAGATAAATAAAAGCTAACCCTAAAAGTACAATTATCTGTGATTGTCAGTTTACTCAGCACTGTAACGTCAGCTGTTAAAGGCCTACTGAAACCCACTACTACCGACCACGCAGTCTGATAGTTTATATATCAATGATGAAATATTAACATTGCAACACATGCCAATACGGCCTTTTTAGTTTACTAATATAAAATTTCCCGCGGAGTTTCTTGTTTAAAACAATGCGGAATGATGACGCGTGCGTGTGACGTCTCGGGTTGGAGGGGACATATTAGGCAGCACCACACACGGCTAAAAGTCGTCTCTTTTCATCGCATAATTACACAGTATTTTGGACATCTGTGTTGCTGAATCTTTTGCAATTTGTTCAATTAATAATGGAGACTATAAAGAACAATGCTGTTGGTGGAAAGTGGTGGATTGCAGCTGCATTTAGCAACGGAGACACAGCCGGTGTTTGTTTCTTGTGAAGCTTTAACACAAAGCGGTCAAGCGAACATGTTTTCTATGTCAACTAGCAAGTTTTTGGATGGGAAAATTGTGATATTAAGTCGGCTCTTACCGGAGACTTCAGTGGATTATGGGACTTCCTCCTGCAGCTCAAAATGACAGCTGTGATCTTGGCTCCTCCAATGGCTTCTCTGAGAGACACTGGCGTTCACCGCAGCCCTCCGACTTTCAGGTATGTGTTTACAATCTCACTAAAACACTATTAAAACAATAAGCAGATAAGGGATCTTCCAGAATTATCCTAGTAAATGTGTCTAATTACATCTGAAACGGTCCCACTTCCGCCGCCTGGAGCCGTGGTTTTTTTCTTTTTTCCTTTTTGTGCTTCACTCTAACTTTCCTTATCCACGAATCTTTCATCCTCGCTCAAATTAATGGGGAAATTGTCACTTTCTCGGTCCGAATAGCTCTTGCTGCTGGAGGTTCACATTATGAACAATGTGAGGATGTGAGGAGCCCTAACACCGGTGACGTCAAGCGTACATCATCTGCTACTTCAGGTACAGGTAAGGCTTTTTTATTAGCGACCAAAAGTTGCGAACTTTATCAATGATGTTCAATCAATCAATCAATGTTTACTTATATAGCCCTAAATCACTAGTGTTTCAAAGGGCTGCACAAACCACCACGACATCCTTGGTAGGCCCACATAAGGGCAAGGAAAACTCACACTCAGTGGGACATCGGTGATAATAATGACCCAGTGGGACGTCGGTGACAATAATGACTATGAGAACCTTAGAGAGGAGGAAAGCAATGGATGTCGAGCGGGTCTAACATGATACTGTGAAAGTTCAATCCACAATGGATCCAACACAGTCGCGAGAGTCCAGTCCAATGCGGATCCAACACAGCAGCGAGTCCCGTATGCTCTCTACTAAATCCTTTCAGCAAAAATATGGCAATATTGTGAAATGATCAAGTATGACACATAGAATGGACCTGCTATCCGCGTTTAAATAAGAACATCTCATTTCAGTAGGCCTTTAAGTGCTAAATAACGACCAGGTACACATGGCAGACAACAACAATCTATCCTAACAGGCATGTTTCATGACGTTACCGTTGTCAAAGTAGATGACGGTGGAGTTCCTGGACACACTGGGGTCAAAGTTGGCCATGAGTGGAGCGATGTATTGTGTGGCAGTTAGCATGCGGTGCACCACGTCGCCCGTGTAGATGAACCCTGTGACGAAAAAAAATACATATATATACATTAAAATTAGCAAATTTGAGATGTTTTTCTGGTGTTTGGCATTGTGACAATTAACCTTTTTTTTGCAGAAAATGTGGAGACAAGACGGGAGGCACAAAACTAGCATCTTATTTAATTTGATGTCAGCGTGGGCGGGGGGTCCAAAGACATCCGTCAAAGAGCACTGATGGAATCAATCTTTCCCTCAAGGCTCCCTGCACAGTCAGCAATGTGATTTCATTCTCTTCTAAAAAAAAAAAAAAAAAGTCTTTCTGCTTGTGGAAAAGAAATGAAAGCAGAGGGCGACATGACGGGAGCGTCTTCATCCAAGCAGCCGCTCGTAAATCAAACTGCTGGACTCACTTTTAATAACAATAATAATAATAATAATCTTCATTTCATGACTCACGGTGTAGCCAAGTGTCATCATGTTAGCATACAGCTTTCAGTATATGATGTTCCTAAGTGACTGTCCCAGGATATAAATACATATACAGTTGTGATCAAAATTATTCAACCCCCACACAATTTTTGTGTTTTAGCAAGTTGGACATTTATTCCGTATTTTGTTTGTAGTCATATCAAATAAAGATGCATTAAATAGACAAATGCAACTTGAATTACAACATTATATTTTGTAACATACCAAACAGTGTCATTTCTCTTAATATCTCATTGACAAAATTATTCAACCCCTTCAAGATCATAACTCTTAAGAACAGAATTTGAATAAGGTCTTTTCAATCAGGTGTTGAAAACACCTGTAGATGTGATTAGAACCATAACGAGCAACAATTAAACTGATTGAAAAAGACTGTGACGCTCAGCTTCTTGTAGATGGTCAATGGTGTATTTGCAACATGGTGAAGTCCAGGGAGTGGTCAAAGAAGTCAAGAGAGGAGGTCATTTCTCTTCATAAGAAAGGATATGGATATAAGAAAATAGCAAAGACATTACACATTCCAAGAGACACAGTTGGGAGCATAATTCGCAAGTTTAAAGTTAAAGGCACAGTGGAAACACTACCTGGGCGTGGTAGAAAGAGGATGCTGTGTGCAACTGCTGTCCGGTAATTGAAGGGTACAGTGGTAAAAAACCCCCGGGTAACAGCTGAGGAATTACAACAGGACATTGCAGAGGGGGGAACGCAGGTTTCGTCCCAGACAATAAGGCACGCACCACGAGATGAAGGCCTCCATGCCAGAACTCCCAGGCGCACCCCACTTCTGACTACCAGGCACAAAGAAATAGACTCCAAAATGCCAAAAATCATCTGGAAAAACCCCATAGGTTTTGGGAAACTGTTCCATGGAGTGATGAGACAAAAGTGGAACTCTTTGGGCCTATGAATCAACGTTGTGTCTGGAGGAGAACAAATGAAGCTTACAAAGAGAAGAACACCTTGCCTACTGTTAAGCATGGTGGGGGGTCAATCATGCTCTGGGGCTGTTTCTCTGCCTCAGGTACCAGGAATCTCCAGCGTGTTCAAGACATTATGAATTCTATTTCCTAGCAGGATATATTAGCTACAAATGTCATGAAGTCAGTGACGAAGCTGAGGCTTGGGAGACGTTGGACCTTCCAACAGGACAAGGATCCCAAGCATACCTCCAAATCAACATCAGAGTGGTTGCAGAAGAAGGGCTGGAAGACTCTGGAGTGGCCTTCACAGTCGCCAGACCTAAATCCTCTAGAAAAGCTGTGGTGGGACTTGAAGAAGGCTGTTGCAGCACGCAAGTCCAAGAATATGAATGAACTGGAGGCCTTTGCCCAAGAGGAATGGGCTAAAATACCTGTAGATGGTTGCAAGAAGCTTGTGTCCGCTTATGTATCACCTTTGAAGGATGTCATTACTGCCTAAGGGTGTTCTACTAAGTACTAAAGATGCATGTAACTAGGGGGTTGAATCATTTTATCAATGAAATATTAAGAAAAATGGCCTTTTTTGGTATTTTGTAAAATACAGTGTTACAATTTAAGTTGAATTTGTCTATTTGACACATCTTTATTTGATATGACTATAAACAAAGTACGGAATAAATGTCCAACTTGCTAAAACACCAACATTGTGTGGGGGTTGAATCATTTTGATCACAACTGTATATATACAAAATGGCTAAACTAAGCTGGCTCCTTCAAAATTTTATTTTTTGCCATTAAAGGCCTACTGAAACCCACTACTACCGACCACACAGTCTGATAGTTTATATATCAATGATGACATATTAACATTGCAACACATGCCAATACGGCTTTTTTAGTTTTCTAAATTACAATTTTAAATTTCCCGGGAGTTTCGTCTTGGAAACGTCGTGTAATGATGACGTGTACGAAGGATGTCGCACGTTTTTAGGAAGTATGAGCGCTACGCACACAGGTAAAAGTCTTCTGCTTTAACGGCATAATTACACAGTATTTTGGAGATCTGGTTGCTGAATCTTTTGCAATTTGTTCAATTAATATTGGAGAAGTCACAGAAGAAAGATGGAGTTGGGAAGCTTTAGCCTTTAGCCACACAAACACACGGCGATTCCTTGTTTAAAATTCCCGGAGCTGAAACTTTACTATGGATCAGAGCGCGGTCAAGCAGACAAGAATCCTGACCGAATGTCAACCAGCAGGTTTCGGTGAGAAAATTGTGGTTAAAAAGTCGCCACTTACCGGATATCAGCTCAGCTTGTGTCGTCCGTACAGCTGCCGTCGACTCCCGTGAGACATGGCGTCAACACACCAGTGGACAAAGCCCTCTGACTATCAGGTACTATTAAACTCACTAAAACACTAGCAACACAATAGAAAAATAAGGGATTTCCTAGAATTATCCTTGTAAATGTGTTTTAAAAACATCGGAATACGTCCCAATGCTATCGCGTTTATTTTTTTTAGGTTGTTTATTTATTTATTTTTTCTAGTCTGTCGCTATCAATATCCTTAAACACGAATCTTTCATCCTCACTCAAACTAATGGGGAAATTGTCGTTTTCTCGGTCCGAATAACTGTTTTTGTTGGAGGCTCCCATTAAAAACAATGTGAATATGTGAGGAGCCCTCACACTTGCGACGTCATCGTCTGCGACATCCGGTAAAGCGGAGGCTTTTTCAGGAAGTACCAAAAGTGTCGAACTTTATCGTCGATTTTCTGTACTAAATCCTTTCAGCAAAAATATGGCAATATCGCGAAATGATCAAGTATCAAGAATGGACCTGCTATCCCCGTTTAAATAAGAAAATCTAATTTCAGTAGGCCTTTAAAGCTAATTGTCAATCAATCAATCAATCAATGTTTATTTATATAGCCCCAAATCACAAATGTCTCAAAGGACTGTACAAATCATTACGACTACAACATCCTCGGAAGAACCCACAAAAGGGCAAGGAAAACTCACACCCAGTGGGCAGGGAGAATTCACATCCAGTGGGACGCCAGTGACAATGCTGACTATGAGAAACCTTGGAGAGGACCTCAGATGTGGGCAACCCCCCCCCCTCTAGGGGACCGAAAGCAATGGATGTCGAGCGGGTCTAACATGATGCTGTGAAAGTTCAATCCATAGTGGCTCCAACACAGCCAATTGCAAATCCATTTAACGCTTCAGTAGTACAATTCTTTAAATGATTTTAAGTGTTTGTCTACCATCTTACAATATTGCATGAAACAAACAAGTCTGTTTTGCCACAAATTATTCTGCAGAATCATGATCAATAAAGAATTGGACGAATAGTGACTGAGTTTCTGTGACGAATGAATAGTAGGGATGTGCCACCGTGTGTGTGATTGCCATTTGCTGATTAATGCCTTTGAACTACGATCCTCTCTGGTTAACACAATATTTTATTTTTGATTTCCCGGCTGACAGGCGGCCGCAGCTAATTATGTGTCTTCATAAACAGTGTGGAGCTGCTCCCCAAAATGAATACTCATCACCTCCATTACGGCAAATTAATTACCAATACATTTCTCAGTACCTTATGTATGGGTTTCACGATACACTGTATATACTACTATGTATTATTAATTAGGGTTGTCCCGATACCAATATTTTGGTACTGGTACCAAAACGTATTTCGATACTTTTCGGTACTTTTCTCCAAACCCAGTTTCCATATGAGTTGGGAAATTGTGTTAGATGTAAATATAATAAATAAATGATAAACGGATTGTACTTGTATAGTGCTTTTCTTGCCGATTGTATTGTACCATATGTCCCGGCAAGAAATCTGCGTTCAAAAGATTCCGGCTTATTAGTGATTCCTAAAGCCCAAAAAAAGTCTGCGGGCTATAGAGCGTTTTCCGTTCGGGCTCCAGTACTATGGAATGCCCTCCCTGTAACAGTTCGAGATGCTACCTCAGTAGAAGCATTTAAGTCTCACCTTATAACTCATTTGTATACTCTAGCCTGTAAATAGACCTCCTTTTTAGACCAGTTGATCTGTCGCTTCTTTTCTTTTTCTCCTTTGTCCCCCCCTCCCTTGTGGAGGGGGTCCGGTCCGATGACCATGGATGAAGTACTGGCTGTCCAGAGTCGAGACCCAGGATGGACTGCTCGTCGGGACCCAGGATGGACCGCTCACCTGTGTATCGGTTGGGGACATCTCTACGCTGCTGATCCACCTCCGCTTGGGATGGTTTCCTGTGGACGGGACTCTCGCTGCTGTCTTGGATCCGCTTTGAACTGAACTCTCGCGGCTGTGTTGGATCCACTATGGATTGAACTTTCACAGTATCATGTTAGACCCGCTCGACATCCATTACTTTCGGTCCCCTAGAGGGGGGGGGGGGGGGTTGCCCACATTTGAGGTCCTCTCCAAGATTTTTCATAGTCATCATTGTCACTGGCGTCCCACTGGGTGTGAGTTTTCCTTGCCCTTACGTGGGTTCTTCCGAGGATGTCGTAGTCGTAGTGGTTTGTACAGTCCTTTGAGACATTTGTGATTTAGGGCTATATAAATAAACATTGATTGATTGATTGATTTTCTACCTTCAAGGTACTCAAAGCGCTTTTGACACTACTTCCACAGTCACCCATTCACACACACATTCACACACTGATGGAGGGAGCTGCCATGCAAGGCGCTAACCAGCACCCATCAGGAGAAAGAGTGAAGTGTCTTGCTCAGGACACAACGGGCGTGACGAGGTTGGTACTAGGTGGAGATTGAACCAGGGACCCTCGGGTTGGGCACGGCCAGTCTCCCACAGCGCCACGCCATGACTCGTATCAGTTTCAAAAAGTAAAATGTATGACTTTTCAAAACATCACTGTACGGAGTGGTACATGGACGTAGGGAGAAGTACAGAGCGCCAATAAAACCTAAAGGCACTGCCCTTGCATGTCAGCCCAGTCACATAATATCTACGGCTTTTCACACACACAAGTGTATACAAGGCATACTTGGTCAACAGCCATACATGTCATACTGAGGGTGGCCATAGAAACAACTTTAACACTGTTACAAATATGCGCCACACTGTGAAACCACACCAAACAAGAATTACAAACTCATTTCGGGAGAACATCCGCACCGTAACACAACATGAACACAACAGAACAAATTCCCAGAAGTCCTTGCAGCACTAACTCTTCCGGGACGCTGCAATATTTTCTTTTCTTGCGGCCCAGGCTATGCATCCAGTGGCCCCCAGGTGAATTGAGTTTGAGACCCCTGATCTAGACTGTTATCGACGCAAAGTTCAAAAGCCAGCAACTGTGATGGTATGGGGGTGCATTAGTGCCCAAGGCATGGGTAACTTACACATCTGTGAAGGGACCATTAATGCTGAAAGGTACATACAAGTTTTGAAACAACATATGCTGCCCTCTAAGCGCCGTCTTTTTCATGGATGCCCCTGCTTATTTCAGCAAGACCATGCCAAGCCACATTCAGCACGTGTTACAGCAGCGTGGCTTCATAAAAAAAGAGTGCGGATACTTTCCTGGCCCGCCTGCAGTCCAGATCTGTCTCCCATCGAAAATGTGTGGCGCATTATTAGGCCTAAAATATGACAGTGGAGACCCCGGACTGTTGAACGACTGAAGCTCTACATAAAACAAGAATGGGAAAGAATTCCACTTTTAAAGCTTCAACAATTAGTTTCCTCAGTTCCCAAACGTTTATTGAGTGTTGTTAAAAGAAAAGGTGATGTAACACAGTGGTGAACATGCCCTTTCCCAACTACTTTGGCACGTGTTGTAGCCATGAAATTCTAAGTTAATTATCATTTGCAAAAAAATAATAAAGTTTATGAGTTTGAACATCAAATATGTTTTCTTTGTAGCATATTCAACTGAATATGGGTTGAAAAGAATTTGCAAATCATTGTATTCCGTTTATATTTACATCTAACACAATTTCCCAACTCATATGGAAACGGGGTTTGTATGATGTCAGAGTTAAGGACTACATACCTACAGTGACCAAAGTTTGGGCTTCAGAGAGCTGTTTGATTTTGCCGTCCAGCAGAGGGTCCGCTATGGAGGCAGCGCTTTTCTCGCTTTCGGGCCTTAAAAGACTTCATATCAAGTTTGAAAGCCAGAGATGAAGAAAAGAAACACACAGACGTAGCAATTTCCCGATGACCGCAACATTCTTCATTTTTTATTTGTGGGTTCTTCCGAGGATGTCGTAGTCGTAATGGTTTGTACAGTCCTTTGAGACATTTGTGATTTAGGGCTATATAAATAATGATTGATTGATTGATTGTTTTGATTGATTGACGTATTGACTATCGACCAAGTCTTGAAATTGTATAACATTTTTAATGCCTCACATTTGAGGCCTTAATTTTCGAAAATAACAAACACTTAATGGCTTTTAATGCCCCGCAGAAACCCAGTTTAAAGGCCTACTGAAATGAGATTTTCTTATTTAAACGGGGATAGCAGGTCCATTCTATGTGTCATACTTGATCATTTCGCGATATTGCCATATTTTTGCTGAAAGGATTTAGTAGAGAACACCGACGATAAAGTTCACAACTTTTGGTCGCTAATAAAAATCCTTGCCTTTACCGGAAGTAGCAGATGATGTGCGCGTGACGTCACGGGTTGTGGAGCTCCTCACATCTGAACATTGTTTACAATCATGACCACCAGCAGCAAGAGCTATTCGGACCGAGAAAGCGATGATTTCCCCATTAATTTGAGCGAGGATGAAAGATTTGTGGATGAGGAAAGTTAGAGTGAAGCAATTAAAAAAAAAAAGAAAAAAAAAGGAAAAGACGACGGCTTCAGTGGGAGCGTTTCAGATGTAATTAGACATCTACTAGGATAATTCTGAAAAGATCCCTCATCTGCTTATTGTTTTAATGTGTTTTAGTGACATTGTCATACCTGAAAGTCGGATGGCTGCGGTGAACGCCAGTGTCTCTGAGAAAAGCCGAGGAGCCAAGATCACAGTTGCCTTTTTGAGTTGCAGGAGGAGGTCGCATAATCCACTGAAGTCTCCGGTAAGAGCAGACTTAATATCACAATTTTCCCATCCAAAAACTTGCTGGTCGACGTAGAGAAACATGTTCGCTTGACCGCTCTGTGTTAAAGCTTCACAACAAACAAAGAAACACCGGCTGTGTTTGTTTTGCAATCCACCGCTTTCCACCAACGGCATTCTTATTTGACGTCTCCATTATTAATTGAACAAATTGCAAAAGATTCAGCAACACAGATGTCCAAATTACTGTGTAATTATGCGATGAAGAGACGACTTTTAGCCGTGTGTGGTGCTGGGCTGAAATGTTCGCTCCAATGTCGCTCCAACCAATAACGTCACAAGAACGCGTCAACATAAGCGTTTTCAACAGGATACCTCGCGGAAAATTTAAAATTGCAATTTAGTCAACTAAACCGGCCGTATTGGCATGTGTTGCAATGTTAATATTTCATCATTGATGTATAAACTATCAGACTGCGTGGTCGGTAGTAGTGGGTTTCAGTAGGCCTTTAAATGACTTTTCCAGGAGAGTTTAGGTGCGTTAGTCACCAGTACAAAAAGCATAAACACGTCCACACATCAGGATGAGGAAAATTGAAAGAAGCGAGGAGGGCTGCAGGCGGCAGATAACTTCCACCTCTTCTTCCTTCCATCCTGAGGAATGCTGATTCTCCTAATCATCTCTTTGCCACCCGGAAGCCTTCTCGAAACGTGATAATAATAAGACATCGTGTTGAGTGTTATTCTACTTAGCGAGCATCTTGGAGTATTTGGCTAGGAGCCGCGTTCTTTTAAGTGATAATAGCATGCTGGGAGCGTGTGGCTTTTCTCGCCGCCAAGACTTGAGTGAAAAAATTTCCGCACTGCCTTCCCTGCCTTGTGTCTTCTGACTTCTCACCCTCTCCCCTGCCCACCCTACACACGCACACAACTTCAGAAACAACATCAGCGTTGTTCTCAGGTGTCATACGACAGACATTTTAACCTTACGGACCCCAGTGCATAGGTCAGCCTGGCTGCATTTGTGTTGCTATGGTAACTGCAACACCACGCTTGTGTCAATGTACACATGCTATACGTCCACGTGACTAAACTCTTCGCTTCAAATCCCACAAAGAACCGCTACAAAACCTTCGACCGATCAATTGTGGCGTAAGAAGGTCTGCCCAAACAGTCGAATACTCCGACTGTCAAGAAGACTGAGGAGGCACACGAGCCCTCATGACAGTTTTTGTTTGTGATTTCCTGTGTTTAAGTCCGTTTCAGCGCTCCTTCCTCCCTTGTTTTGTATTTCCTGTTGGAACGCTGATTGTTCACACCCATACCTGCCAACCCTCCCGGATTTTCCGGGAGACTCCTGAAATTCAGCGCCTATCCCGAAATTCAGGCGGAGCTGGAGGCCACGCCCCCACCAGCTCCATGCGGACCTGAGTGAGGACAGCCTGTTTTCACGTCCGCTTTCCCACAATATAAACAGTTATAACTGTAGAATGATCGAGGGCGAGTTCTTGGTTTCTTATGTGGGTTTATTGTTAGGCAGTTTCATTGACGTCCTCCCAGCGCGGCAACAACACACAACAACAGCAGTCACGTTTTCGTCTACCGTAAAGCAGTTCGTATGCCGTAAACAGCAATGTTGTGACACTATTAAAAAGGACAATACGGCCATCTACTGTACATGCATAAGTTACAATAACTTCTACGGCAGGAGTCACCACTGTTTTTGAAACCAAGAGCTACTTCTTGGGTACGGATTAATGCGAAGGGCTACCAGTTTGATACACACTTAAATAAATTGCCAGAAATAGCCCATCCATCCATCAATTTTCTACAGCTTATTCCCCTTTGGGGTCGCTGGCGCCTATCTCAGCTACAATCGGGCGGAAGGCGGGGTACACCAGAAATAGCCAATTTGCTCAATTTACCTTTAACTCTATGTTATTATTAATAATTAATGATATTTATCTTTGCGGAAACACTGATCATCTTAATGATTTCTCATAATAAATATATATTTTTGATGTCATGTTTTAAATAGGTTAAAATTCAATCTGCACTTTTCGAGCTGTAAAAATACTCCTCCCCTCTTAACCACGCCCCCCACCCCACCCACCACCCCCCGAAATCGGAGGTCTCAAGGTTGGCAAGTATGTTCACACCTGTCCCCCGGCACTAATTAGAAGGCTTTGTTTGCCAGCGTCATTGTGTGTTTCCGCTATGCTCTGTCCGTCAGATAAATCAATAGGTAAAAAACAGAGCCTGGCGACGCATACGCGTTTATCATAACTCTGTGTCTGCCCCTCCCTCACGAATGCTGCTGCGTGCAAAAATTGTTTTGTTTTTAACCCCTTCTTAACCCTGAACGTACAGTGAAAATACACTCAATACTAACTTAAAATTCCGCACATTTGAGGCATTTAAGAAACTCCACCCGGACAGCCCTGCAAAAGAGGACATATCCGCTGAAAAGAGGAGGTATGGTCAGTCTATCGTAGCCCAGTCGCTGATAGTATGCTGTGTGTTGTGTCTCAGTGTGCATTGTTTACACAATGTGCGGTACGCTACTTAATATGTCCGTG
The DNA here is from genome assembly GCF_033978795.1 of Nerophis ophidion. NCBI lineage: Eukaryota > Metazoa > Chordata > Actinopteri > Syngnathiformes > Syngnathidae > Nerophis > Nerophis ophidion. The sequence continues at coordinate 44,141,210 of NC_084625.1, forward strand.
TGGAAACTCGTTCGATACACCTTCGAACTGGACCGAAACCCCCGTACCGAAACGGTTCAATACAAATACATGTACCGTTACACCCCTATATCATACACTTGAAAAGTATCTGTCTTAGGTATACTAAGATATAATGTATATATTTTGAATATATATATATCTTAAAAGGAAAAAAAACATTTATTTTTCTGTGATTATTCCCGATTAATTATGAGTTGACGAAGGACAATACAATGACCGGTAATCACAGTAAAATGTTTTAATTGTGGGGGGCGGGGCGCAGCGTCGCAAGGGGTTCTGTGTATTAGTTCTGTTGTGTTTATGTTGTGTTACGGTGCGGCTGTTCTCCCGAAATGTGTTTGTCATTCTTGCTTGGTGTGGGTTCACAGTGTGGCGCATATTTGTAACAGTGTTAAAGTTGTTTATACGGCCACCCTCAGTGTGACCTGTATGGCTGTTGACCAAGTATGCCTTGCATTCACTTATGTGTGTGTGCAAGCCGCATACACATATTTAACTATGCCCACTATTTGTATGGAGGAAAAGCGGGCGTGGCGACAGGTTGTAGAGGACGCTAAAAGCAGTGCCATCAAGGCACGCCTTCAATATTGTTGTCCGAGTACAAATTGGGAGAAATTCAGGAGAATCGTTGCCCCGGGAGATTTTCGGGAGGGGCACTGAAATTCGGGAGTCTTCCGGGAAAATTGGGAGGGTTGGCAAGTATGATAATTTCATAAAACAAAACACAATTGAAAATTGGGGGGTTTGTATCATCCTGTCATGAGGTTTGAGGTGAAGGCTAATTAGCTTTTAGCGTAACGTTAGCTCATTTTGCTGTGTGTGTGTGTGTGTGTGTGTGTTAGGGGCAGCAAAGCCCTGTCTGTCTGTTATTTCACTTGAACTCCATGGTGTTCAGGGATGAATAGTCTCTCCTATTGCTATTGTACTATTTTTTTAGCAATAGTTACATTAATCATTAGTAGTGTAGCAGCCTAGTTCTAATGGCAGGGTCCCTGCTATCACATGTTGACAAAAACATAACATTTACATAATAAAAATCAACTACAGGCTTCCCAATTGCTGTAATGATGAGTTGACTTGAAACTGTTTAAAGTTCCACATTTTTTATGTAGAAGAAAAGTTTTGTCATTTTATTTAATCTGAGCAACAAGTTGAGGCAGTTTAATGTGGATTAACGTGGGCAGAATTATTATAGTGTTCTCAATGTTAAAAGGATAACGCCATTGTTTACAAATTTGGTAAATAAATAACCCAAACATTTATATTTTGTTGTTTTCTTACTGTACCGAAAATTAACCGAACAGTGACCTCTAAACCGAGGTAGGTACCGAACTGAATTTTTTGTGTACCATTACACCCCTACAGAATGTACATGAACATAAAGAATGTGGGATTTACAATACTAACTACAAACAATAAAACACTGAATATTGACAACATATGAACGTCACACCCCCTCTCGATCGACATATTTTACAATCAACAAAAATGCGACGAACACAGCGAAATATGAACGCGAAGGGTAAAACAAAACCCACCTACTATCTGATACATCTGATACATCACTAAGCTTTGTTGTAAAAATCTCTTTCCACGTCTGTCTCTGATACCCGCATTTCACCCAGAATGCTTGGTGCCTCGTCTGAGCTGCTGTGACGTAGATTACCATCCATCCATCCATTTCCAACCGCTTATTCCCTTTTGGGGTCGCGGGGGGCGCTGGCGCCTATCTCAGCTACAATCGGGCGGAAGGCGGCGTACACCCTGGACAAGTCGCCAACTCATCGCAGGGCCAACACGGATAGACAGACAACATTCACACACTAGGGCCCATTTAGTGTTGCCAATCAACCTATCCCCAGGTGCATGTCTTTGGAAGTGGGAGGAAGCTGGAGTACCCGGAGGGAACCTACGCATTCACGGGGAGAACATGCAAACTCCACACAGAAAGATCCCGAGCCTGGGATTGAACCCAGGACTGCAGGACCTTTGTATTGTGAGGCAGACACACTAACCCCTCTGCCACCATGAAGCCTGTGACGTAGATTACCATAATAACCAACTAGATTACCATAGTAACTAGTTTATCGTGCAAAAGTGCAGATTCCAACCATTGAAATATTTTGTATAGTTCAAGACTTGAACATCACTGCACATCATAATGGCAGCTACAGTTTCGATCTTAAAGGGGAACATTATCACCAGACCTATGTAAGCGTCAATATATACCTTGATGGTGCAGAAAAAAGACCATCTATTTTTTTAACCGATTTCCGAACTCTAAATGGGTGAATTTTGGCGAATTAAACGCCTTTCTGTTTATCACGCTGGAGGCGATGATGTCAGAATGTGACGTCGCCGAGGTAACACACCCATCATTTTCATTTTCAACACATTACAAACACCGGGTCTCAGCTCTGTTATTTTCCGTTTTTTGACTATTTTTTGGAACCTTGGAGACATCATGCCTCGACGGTGTGTTGTTGGAGGGTGTAACAACACTAACAGGGAGGGATTCAAGTTGCACCACTGGCCCGAAGATGCCAAAGTGTCTGCCGCCAGACCCCCATTGAATGTGCCAGAGTGTCTCCACATTTGACCGGCGATGACAGACATGGCACAGAGATGTATGGATAACCTGCAGATGCATTTGTAACGATAGTCAACGAAATCACAAAGGTGAGTTTTGTTGATTTTGACTGCCAGTTAATCGATGCTAACATGCTCCGCTAATCGATGCTAACATGCTATTTGCCGGCGGTGCTAAAGCAGACATGGAACAGAGATGTATGGATAACCTGTAGATGCATTTGCAACTATATTACGTTTCCTTCCACCCACATTTAATGCGAAAAAAACACTTACCAATCGACGGATTTAAGTTGCTGCAGTGTCAAGAGATGCGAAAGTCCTGATCGTTTGGTCCGCACATTTTACCGGCGATGCTAACGCAGCTATTCGGCCATGCTATGGCTATGAATAGCGTCAATAGCTATTCGCTCAATAGCTTCAGTTTCTTCTTCAATATTTTCATACTCCAACCATCTGTTTCAATACATGCGTAATCTGTTGAATCGCTTAAGTCGCTGAAATCCGAGTTTGAATCCGAGCTAATGTCTTTATATCTTGCTGTGGTATTCCCATTGTTTGTTTACATTGGCAGCACTGTATGACGTCACAGGGAAATGGCCAGTGTCTTCGCAGAGAGCCGAAAATAAGGCACTTTAAAGCTTTATTTAGGGATATTCCCGAGACCGGCAAAATTTTCAAAAAAACTTAAAAAAATACAACAAGCCACTGGGAACTGATTTTTATTGTTTTTAACCCTTTTGAAATTGTGATAATGTTCCCGTCTATCCATCCATCCATCCATTTTCTACCGCTTATTCCCTTTTGGGGTCGCGGGGGGCGCTGGCGCCTATCTCAGCTACAATCGGGCGGAAGGCGGGGTACACCCTGGACAAGTCGCCACCTCATCGCAGGGCCAACACAGATAGACAGACAACATTCACACTTACATTCACACACTAGGGCCAATTTAGTGTTGCCAATCAACGTATCCCCAGGTGCATGTCGAAAAAAAATATTTTGGGAATGTCCGGCGACCCAGATTGAAAAGCTTAACGGGCCGCATGTGTGCCCCGGACCTTAATTTGCCCAGGTCTGATCTATTGTAATGGTGCGTCTTTGGAAAGTGGCATCGCCAACCAGTGGTCTGGCAAGCACATCACAAAATATTTATTTCTTGCAATAGTTTTTGGATGACACGGCGTCAGCTTTTAATAGCTTGTTTGTCGACACACACACTGATCTTGTGATATGAGTGCTGCCTTATCGATGCCTGCGAGGCCGCTTGGCAGAAACACTACAGTTTCTACTCCAGAGCCATCTTTCTCCTCCTTTACTTTGACAGACTCCACCATCCCTAGACGCTAGCACCTAGACGCGAGACGCTGCCGCCGAGGTAGGAACTGTTAACGGCTTGGCCGCGTGTGTTCTTTGGTTTGAGCAAGATGTGAGAGTTACTCTACAACGTAGACTTGTTGCTCGGGGGTGTGATGTTGTGGTACGACAACACACACACACACACCAGGCAGTACATTTCATAAATGCCTCAGCAGTGGATGAATCCCGACCACATTCTCCGCTCGACCGCAGCGCTGTAAAAGCTGTGTGTGCATAGACGGGGCGTCCAATAACAACATATCATAGCTACTACCGACTGGGATGACTTACCGCCAGTTGCCACGGTGATTTCACGCAGGAGATGTCCATAAAAAGGGAAATCGAAGGACAGATTGACTCTCTGCGGAAGGAGAACAGACGGGGTCAGAGGGCAAAGGTCAAACAAGACAAAAGTTTCTTATTTAGTTTTTCTATTTTCAATTAGCTTTTAAGGGTATATTAGAGGGCGTTTTACTATAGGTGACATTCAATACATGTCAAGGTAAGAATCTTACAAAAAAGTAAAAGTACTAAAAACTCTAAAGCATGGGTGTCAAACTCTGGCTCGCGGGCCAAATTTTGCCCTTGAGGCAATATGAAATTAACATTAGAGCTGGCCCGCCGGTATTATACAGCAGGGGTGCCGTTGTAACACCGCATTCACCGCTAATACTCATACTTGCCAACCCTCACGATTTTCCGGGACTCCCAAATTTCAGTGCCCCTCCCGAAAATCTCCCAGGGCAACCATTCTTCCGAATTTCTCCCGATTTCCACCCGGACGACAATATTGGGGGCGTGCCTTAACGGCACTGCCTTTAGCGTCCTCTACAACCTGTCGTCACATACACTTTTCCTACATAGAAATAGCGTGCCAACCCAGTCACATAATATATGTGGCTTTCACACACACATGCACACAAGTGAATGCAAGGCACACTTGTTCAACAGCCAAACAGGTCACACTGAGGGTGGTCGTATAAACAACTTAAACACTGTTACAAATATGCACCACACTTTGAACCCACACCAAACAATAATAACAAACACATTTTGGGAGAACATCTGCACCGTAACACAACATAAACACAACAGAACAAAAACCCAGAACCCCTTGCAGCACTAACTCTTCCGGGACACTACAATATACCCCCCCCGCCCTCCCCAAGCAATAATTAACATTTTACTCATGCACTTTCTCTTGCTACTTCAAGGCTTGAATGTTTGATTAATTCATTATTGTTATTTTATTTGCAAATTCATTATTAGCCGGTGGAAAACGTTTATTTTGATATTTACCTTAGAGGGCTGCAAATAGAAAAGAGGCATTCAAATTTTATTTAGATTTTATTTGATATGCCATTGATATTTTTTAATTATTATTATTATTATTTAAAACTCGATTTTACATGTCACTATAAAGTTATATAAGCCTTGCTTGTTCAATATTCAATGCAAAACTTGTTTGGGTCCCTATTAAAAGGTTAATTTGTTCAACCTTGCCCTGTGGTTTTGTTGAGTTTTAAATTTTGGCCCACTCTGTATTTGAGTTTGACACCCTGCTCTAAAGCATGAGTGTCAAACTCTGGCCCGCGGGCCAAATACAATTTCATTTGGCCCTTGAGGCAATATCAAATTATCATTAGAGCTGGCCCGCCGTTACTGTACAGCGGCCGCTGTAACACTGCATTCGCGGCTAATACTCATACTTGCCACCGCTCCGGATTTTCCAACCATTCTCCCGAATTTCTCCAGATTTCCAGCGGGACAACAATATTGGGGGCATGCCTAAAAGGCACTGCCTTTAGCGTTGTCTACAATATGTTGTCACGTCCGCTTTTCCTCAATACAAACAGCGTGCTGGACAAGTCATATAATATATGCGACTTATACACACACTTAAGTGAATGCCTTGCATACTTGCTCAACAGTCATACAGGTCAGACTGAGGGTGGCGGTATAGACAACTTTAACACTGTTAAAAGTATGCGCCACACTGTGAACCCACACCAAACAAGAATGACAAACACATTTCGGGAGAACATCCGCACTGTAACACAACAGAACAAATACCCACAACCCCTTGCAGCACTAACTCTTCCGGAACACTACTTTATGCACCCCCCGCTACCACCTAACCCCACCCCACACCCCCAACCCCATCCATCGCATTGTTATTTTATTTTAAGATTTATTAGCCTGTGGAAAAACGTAATGTTGATATTTACCTCAGAAGGCTGCAAATAGAAAAGAGGCATTAAATGTTCTATTTAAATTTTATTTATTTTACCATTGATGTTTTTGTTTGTTTTTTTAAAGTTGATTTTGCACTATTACGTTATATAAGTATTGCTTGTTCCATATTCAGTGGTAAAGAAAATCAGTTAAGCAAACTGAGCAATGATTAACAATTTATTCATGCACTTTCTCTTGCTACTTCAAGACTTGAATGCTTGATTCGTTCATTATGGTTATTTTATTTGCAAACGTATTATTAGCCTGTGGAAAAAGTTTATTTTGATATTTACCTCAGAAGGCTGCAAATAGAAAAGAGGCATTCAATTTTTATTTAAATTGTATTTGATATGCCATTGGTATTTTTTAATTGTTATTATTATTTGAAACTTGATTTTGCATGTCACTATAAAATTATTTAAGCCTTGCTTGTTCAATATTCAACGCAACACTTGTTTGGGTCCCTATTAAAAGGTTAATTTGTTCAACCTTGGTCCGCGGCTTTGTTCAGTTTTAAATTTCGGCCCACTCTGTATTTGAGTTTGACACCCCTGCTCTAAAGCGTAAGTTGTGTACAGGGTAAATCTGCATACTTCACCTCTTGCCCAAAAGTGTTGGATTCCAAAGCCTCCTTCCCCTACTCTATTATTATTGGTCAGGGACATTTGGTTAGCGCTTACGTGCTAATGGTCATCAACAACCATATAATAACTGATATAATCTGTTGAAATTGGAAAATGTAGCATCACACCAACCAGTCTACATGTGCATTGAGTACTTGGAGAAGGCATTTGACCGTGTACCCCGGGAAGTCCTGTGGGGAGTGCCCAGAGAGTATGGGGTATCGGACTGTCTGATTGTGGCGGTCCGCTCCCTGTATGATCAGTGCCAGAGCTTGGTCCGCATCGCCGGCAGAAAGCCGGACCCCTTTCCAGTGAGGGTTGGACACCGCCAAGGCTGCCCTTTGTCACCGATTCTGCTCATAACTTTTATTGACAGAATTTCTAGGCACAGTCAAGGCATTGAGGGGATCTGGTTTGGTGCCTGCAGGATTAGGTCTCTGCTTTTTGCACATGATGTGGTCCTGATGGCTTCATCCGGCCAGGATCTCCAGCTATCATTGGATCGGTTCACAGCCGAGTGTGAAGCGACTGGGATGAAAATCAGCACCTCCAAGTCCGAGTCCATGGTTGTCCTAAATGGAGGAGTACAAGTACCATGGACTCTTGTTCACGAGTGAGGGAAGAGTGGATCGTTAGGTTGACAGGCAGATCGGTGCAGCGTCTTCGGTAATGCGGACGCTGTATCGATCCGTTGTGGTGAAGAAGAAGCTGAGCCGGGAGGCAAAGCTCTCAATTTACCGGTCGATCTAGGTTCCCATCCTCACCTATGGTCATGAGCTTTGGGTCATGACCGAAAGGATAAGATCACGGGTACAAGCGGCCGGAATGAGTTTCCTCCGCCGGGTGGCGGGGCTCTCCCTTAGAGATAGGGTGAGAAGCTCTGTCTTTCAACGGGAGCTCAAAGTAAAGCCGCTGCTCCTCCACATCGAGAGGAGCCAGATTAGGTGGTTCGGGCATCTGGTCAGGACGCTGCCACCCGAACCCCTCCCTCGGGAGGTGTTTCGAGCACGACAGACCGGTAGGAGGCCACGTGGAAGACCCAGGACACGCTGGGAAGACTGTCTCCCGTAGGGCCTGGGAATGCCTTGGGATCCCCCGGCAGGAGCTGGACGAAGTGGCTAGGGAGTGGGAAGTTTGGGTTTCCCTGCTTAGGCTGTTGCCCCCGCGACCCGACCTCGGATAAGCGGAAGAAGATGGATGGATGGATCGCATCACACCAGACTTCCTTCACAAAACAGCTGTTTGTGCAGTGGCAAGAGCAGGGGAGTAGTAACTGTAAGGTAGGTTTTTAGTTCCACAGAAAATAAAAAATCTTTCTGGATTATATAAAAAAAAAAAAAAAATCAAAAGACAAATTTACAAAGTCTGTTGAAATCTGGTGAAGTTTCTCATTTCCAAACCATTCAGGTATGCAATGATTCTCATACGTTCATTCAAACCACCATTACAACATTGATTGATTGATTGATATGAGACAAGACAAGACAAGACAAGACAAGACAAGAGCACGCACGCACGCACGCACGCACGCACGCACGCACGCACGCACGCACGCACGCACGCACGCACGCACGCACACACGCACACACACACGCACACACACACACACACACACACACACACACACACACACACCTCTCTCCCATCGCTCTGTGCTGAGGGCATCACTCTTTCCTCCTCGTACTTCTTCAGTACTTTTTTAAACAGTATTTAAAATTGAATCATGTTAGAACACGTTTTTAACTCGTCCCCTAAGTCTTTCCACATAGTGACTAAGACAACGTGATATCCTTTGTTTAAGATGACATGCCCCCCCATCCTAAAACCTGGCCAAACGTCTGAATCTAAAAAATATAAAAATACTTGAATCTGAAAACAAATATCAAAATATGTGAAAGTGAACAATTCAAATAATTCATTCAAAAGAATTACCTGAGAGAATCATAAATATATTCCAACTAAAAAAAATGGTGTTTAATACGGAGTCACATTTCTAAAAAAAATCAAAATTAAAGCTACATTTTTTGAGTTTCGAAGGTTGCTTTTTGATTTTTTTTACTCACGTTTTGTCTGTACCACAGCATTATTCCTCTCGACTACAGTGTCCAGTATGAATATATGAGTCATGGTCAATTATGCAAATCGCATGAAGATGTCATCTACTACAACAATGGTTCTCAACCTTTTTTCAGTGATGTACCCTCTGTGAACATTTTTTTTCATTCAAGTACCCCCTAATCCAGAGGTAGGGAACAAATGGCTCTAGAGCCAGATGTGGCTCTTTTGATGACTGCATCTGGCTCTCAGATAAATCTTAGCTGATATCGCTTAACACGATAAGTAATGAATAATTCCGCTGGTAATCGCAGTGTTAAAAATAACGTTCAAATTATAATACATTCTCATGCATTTTAATTTAACCATCCATTTTCTATCGCACCTGTTCAAGAAGTATTATATGTATTATTGGTTAGCTTTAGAATAACAATGTTATTAAAAAGAATAAGATACTTTTTATACTCTAAAAATGCAGTTGTAAGTGTTAAAAAAAATATTATATGGCTCTCACGGAAATACATTTTGAAATATTTGGCTTTCATGGCTCTCTCAGCCAAAAAGGTTCCCGAACCCCTGCCCTAATCAGAGCAACGCATTTTTGGTTGAAAAAAAGAGATAAAGAAGTAAAATACAGCACTATGTCATCAGTTTCTGATTTATTCAATTGTATAACAGCGCAAAAATATTGCTCATTTGTAGTGGTCTTTATTGAACTATTTGGGGAAAAAAGATATAAAAATAACTAAAAACTTGTTGAAAAATAAACAAGTGATTCAATTTTAAATAAAGATTTCTACACATAAAAGTAATCAACTTAAAGTGCCCTGTTTGGGGATTGTAATAGAGATCCATTTGGATTCATCAACTTAATTTTAAAAATGTCTTCACAAAAAATGTAATCTTTAACATCAATATTTATGGAACATGTCCACAAAAAACATCTAGCTGTCAACACTGAATGTTGCATTGTTGCATTTCTTTTCACAGTTTATGAACTTACATTCATATTTTGTTGAAGTATTATTCAATAAATATATTTATAAAGGATTTTTGAATTGTTGCTATTTTTAGAATATTTATAAAAAAATCTCACGTACCCCTTGGCATACCTTCAAGTACCTCCAGGGGTACAAGTACCCCCATTTGAGAACTACTGTACTAAAACACCACAAATACATTGTAGTCCAATGGGAAACACCGTAGTGGACAATACATTAAAACTCATGATATAATAAAGGGGTTGTACTTGTATAGCGCTTTTCTACCTTCAAGGTACTCAAAGCGCTTTGACACTACTTCCACATTTACACACACACTAATGTCAGGTGCCATGCAAGGGGCTAACCACAACCCATAAGGAGCAAGGGTGAAGTGTCTTGCTCAAGGACACAATGCACCTGACTAAGTTGGTAGAAGCTGGGGATCGAACCAGAAACCCTCAGGTTACTGGCATGGCCACTCTCCCAAAGGCTTCCATGGGATGTAGAACCAGAATACAATATTTTAAACATATACTGTACGTAAATCTGAAAAGTTGACAGTGTATAGATGAGGCCCCCTTTAAAGATCTCGAAATGATTTGAACCCCCGCACTCATAACACTTCTGCTTTATTTGTTTGTGGAGGCTGCCGGTCCAATAAAGTCAGCGTTGCCTTCATCTCCAAGTCAACCGCTGCCACATGCACTTATCTGTTTTCCTCACACGGGGCCAAAGGCACAGAAGGCTGCGGGGAAGAGAATTGTGCGTACTGTGCAAAGTACAAACTCCATTTGTCACCTCTGACCGGGGAGGAGTAGAACTTTTCTCCATCCTCCACCGCTGCTCGTCACAAATCATGCGGCTCCACGTGCTAAAGTCTTCACGCTTTCCGTGTCGGAAAGAAGAAAGAGGGTGCATCTAAAGCAGACGCCGAAGTGGCAGCTTTGTGATGAAATATCATCAGCTTCCATAAAGTTTAATTCCGTGCTGTAAATCATGTTTTTTCTTTTAACGGCAGAGCTGTAAGGTAATATTAAAAAGCACAACCTCCGAGCCTGCACCGTCACTATGCAACACACATATTTACGACTTACCGCTGCTTGCCTGTGCGTGTTGGATAGAATGCTGTGAATCTTTACTTTTTCTTTGTCCATCTGCTCGATGTTCACCCACAAGCCGTTGCCGACGGGGTCTGTCGGCCCGTATGTCTTGGACGTGTAGTAGTTATGGTCTGTGTCCTCCTGCGGGGATAACAACACCTTATTCACGGTGAAAAACAATGACAATATTACTTTTTGTCCTGCAGTTTCATTGCAAGCAGTACGAAAGTACAGTGGGATATGCTCCCGTCCAAAGGCAAAACCTAGTAACTCAATTTTGGTCAAAACTAAACTGATAATAATTTTTGTTGCGATCCGTTACTCGGATCTTCACATTTTGTTTATTGTTCCATTGTCTCATTCTCCGTCTGACCAGCTTACTTCCTGTTTAGTCAGTCACCTTGGTTACACATTAATTTCACCTGCTCCTCGTTTTCTACACACACCTGGATCTCCTTGATTACTCCCTATCTAAGTCTTTGTTTTATTCCAGCTCTCACGCTGATTTTTCCTTTTTGTGTGCCTTCGTGCCAGTCTTAGTTGGTCTGTTTTCTATTCCTAGCTTTTATGCTAGCGCCCTTGGTTTATTTTGTATGTTAGCTCCAGTACTCAATTTTGGTCAAAACTGAGCTGATAATTTTTGTTGCGATCCGTTACTCGGATCTTCACATTTTGTTTATTGTTCCATTGTCTCATTCTCCGTCTGACCAGCTTACTTCCTGTTTAGTCAGTCGCCTTGGTTACACATTAATTTCACCTGCTCCTCGTTTTCTACACACACCTGGTTCTCCTTGATTACTCCCTATCTAAGTCTTTGCTTTATTCCAGCTCTCACGCTGATTTTTCCTTTTTGTGTGCCTTCGTGCCAGTCTTAGTTGGTCTGTTTTCTATTCCTAGCTTTTATGCTAGCGCCCTTAGTTTATTTTGTATGTTAGCTCCAGTATTTTTGTTCGTAGCCTGCTTTTGTTAAGTTTAATAAATCATTTAAACTTATCAATCAATCAATCAATGTTTACTTATATAGCCCTAAATCACTAGTGTCTCAAAGGGCTGCACAAACCACTACACAAACCACTCATCCTCGGTAGGCCCACATAAGGGCAAGGAAAACTCACACCCAGTGGGACGTCGGTGACAATGATGACTATGAGAACCTTGGAGAGGCGGAAAGCAATGGATGTCGAGCGGGTCTAACATGATACTGTGAAAGTTCAATCCTTAATGGATCCAACACAGTCGCGAGTCCAGTCCAAAGCGGATCCGACACAGCAGCGAGAGTCCCGTTCACAGCGGAGCCAGCGGGAAAACATCCCAAGCGGAGGCGGATCAGCAGCGCAGAGATGTCCCCAGCCGATACACAGGCAAGCAGTACATGGCCACCGGATCGGACCGGACCCCCTCCACAAGGGAGAGTGGGACATAGGAGAAAAAAGAAAAGAAACGGCAGAACAACTGGTCTAAAAAGGGAGTCTATTTAAAGGCTACAGTATACAAATGAGTTTTAAGGTGAGACTTAAATGCTTCTACTGAGGTGGCATCTCGAACTGTTACCGGGAGGTTCTTGTTGACGCATCCACGGAGGGACAAACCGGGCATTACTATGCCAATCAGTCATTACAATTTTGGAGTTCCTAGGTGATATGCTTTACATTAGTGTATGCGATATTGTAATTTGTTCCGTAAGTAAGCTGTTACGCGCATGGCAGGACCTAGCAACTACCACATAACCGCGTAGATACAACAGAAAAACCTAGTATCTCAAGGGACCAATCAGAGCTTCTTTGTCAGTCGCCTTATTGTCTTTAATGAGACATTTGCACGAATGGGGGCCGACGGTCAACCTGATTATGTGATATTATGACAGGAGGGGATATTTGGAAGATTGGCCCAGGACGTTGCAAGCACCTTCATTAAATGTATTGTTCTTGATTCTTCCCCTTGCATACTCTTTTGGGCAGATAACTGTGGAGGTCAAAATAAAAACTGGACGCTGTACACGGCTCTTGCCCAATGTGCCAACGCAGAATGGGGCCCACCCGAGATTGTGATAAAATATCTGGAGAAAGGGCACACGTTCATGAGAGCAGATTCAATCCATGGCTCAATCGGCAAGAAAATGAAAGCTCAAGAAAACATCTATACGTTTGATGACTTTGTAGATCTTTGTAAGACAGCATCAAGATAGGTTGGTTTTCCTTTGTTTTCTCAAAATCAGCTAGGAGTGAGTTACTAGGTTTTGCCTTTGGACGGGAGTATGGGGGACTAGGGTGGTCCCTATACCAATATTTTGGTACCGATACCAAAATGTATTTTGATACTAGGGCTGGGCGATATGGCCTTTTTTTAATATCTCGATATTTTTAGGCCATGTCACGATACACAATATATATATATATCTCGCTATTATGCCTTAGCCTTGAATGAACACTTGATACATATAATCACAGCAGTATGATGATTCTATGTGTCTACATTAAAACATTCTTGTTCATACTGCATTAATATATGCTACTTTTAAACTTTCATGCAGAGAGGGAAATCACAACTAAGTCAATGGACCAAAACTGTATTTATTAAACAGTTATTAAGCAGTGGCACAAACATTCATGTCATTTCAAAACAGAAAGTGCAAGATTGTCAGGGTGTACCCCGCCTTCTGCCCGATTGTAGCTGAGATAGGCGCCAGCGCCCCCCGCGACCCCAAAAGGGAATAAGCGGTAGGAAATGGATGGATGGATGGATGGATTTTAAAACAAGCTATTAGTGCACTTTTGTGCATGATGTCACTAAGATGACATCAAAACAACAGAACGCCACTGCAATAGTTTAAAACAAATAAAGTGAACTTTTGTGCATGATGTCACACAAGATATTTCAGTTAAAAGAAGTCTAAGTCTATTCTAACAGAAAATGTAATGATAAATTAAACATATCTTTCTTATTGAGATCAAAAAAGAATGCTGTCATAAAATAAACATTCTCGATAACTTTTCTTTTAGTAGTAAGCAAGCAAACAAAAGCTCCGAATATGGCCGCTGACATATGCAGTAAAACATTTTCTTGTGTCATTTCCCATTCTATCGTTTTTTTGTCAAAATTATGAGGGACAAGTGGTAGAAAATGGTATATTAATCCAGTGGTTCTCAACCTTTTTTCAGTGACGTACCCCCTGTGAACATTTTTTTAATTCAAGTACCCCCTAATCAGAGAAAAAGCATTTTTGGTTGAAAAAAAAAAAGAGGTAAAGAAGTAAAATACAGCACTATGTCATTAGTTTCTGATTTATTAAATTGTATGACAGTGCAAAATATTGTTCATTTGTAGTGGTCTTTCTTGAACTATTTGGAAAAAAAGATATAAAAAGAACTAAATGTGGTGAACTGAATTTTCCATGTTTGTCTGTGTTGGTTTGCACGTCATGTTTACTCTCGCTCTCGCCCACAGTCTGGAGTGCAGCTGGCGCTGGGCAATCTTCAATCAATCAATCAATCAATGTTTACTTATATAGCCCTAAATCACTAGTGTCTCAAAGGGCTGCACAAACCACTACGACATCCTCATAATGATCTCAGCGTCTTTAGTGGACAGAATGGAGCGAATTTTACCGATATTACGGAGATGAAAGAAGGCCGTTTTAGTAACGCTTTTAATGTGTGCCTCAAAGGAGAGAGTTGGGTCGAAGATAATACCCAGATTCTTTACCGTGTCGCCTTGTTTAATTGTTTGGTTGTCGAATGTTAGAGTTGTATTATTAAATAGAGTTCGGTGTCTAGCAGGACCGATAATCAGCATTTCCGTTTTTTTGGCGTTGAGTTGCAAAAAGTTAGCGGACATCCATTGTTTAATTTCATTAAGACACGCCTCCAGCTGACTACAATCCGGCGTGTTGGTCAGCTTTAGGGGCATGTAGAGTTGGGTGTCATCAGCATAGCAGTGAAAGCTAACACCGTATTTGCGTATGATGTCACCTAGCGGCAGCATGTAGATGCTGAAGAGTGCAGGGCCAAGGACCGAACCCTGGGGAACTCCACACGTTACCTTAACGTAGTCCGAGGTCACATTGTTATGGGAGACACACTGCATCCTATCAGTAAGATAAGAGTTAAACCAAGACAGGGCTAAGTCTGACATACCAATTCGTGTTTTGATACGTTCTAATAAAATATTATGATCGACAGTATCGAAAGCAGCGCTAAGATCGAGGAGCAGCAACATAGATGAATTTTGCACACCTGCAGTTGATTAAGGTGGCCTATTTAGTCTGGGTGCTGACGGCCTGTCAGTGCCGGAACTTTGTGTCCACTACAAGTTTCACTCGCATGTGTCTTGGCCTCCTTCACACTCGCTGTCTTGTGCACCTCTCAGGTTTGCCTATTTATATCTTAGCCTTGTCTAGCGCCTTTAGTTAGCATTTTGTTTCTTTGTTTTACTTCGCTTTCGAAGTAAATTATCCTAGCTTCGTCTAGCGTCCTTATTTGTGTACTTTGTACTCCTGTTTGGTATTTTTCCCAGCCTGTATTGTTCCTAGCTTTGTCTAGCGCTTTCTGTTCTATTTTTGGTTGTTCGATATCGTTATTCTTCATGGTGTGTTTTTGTTTTTCCACCATCGCCTTTTGTTTTGGCTACGTTCCACTTCCACCAAAATAAAGGAAGAATTTAACTATAACCAAACTACGTCTCTGCATCCTTGGGATCCACTCTCCAATATCGTAACACTAAAAACTTGTTGAAAAATAAACAAGTGATTCAATTATAAATAAAGATTTCTACACATAGAAGTAATCATCAACTTAAAGTGCCCTCTTTGGGGATTGTAATAGACATCCATCTGGATTCAGGAACTTAATTCTAAACATTTCTTCACAAAAAAGACATTTTTAACATCAATATTCATGGAATATGTCCACAAAAAAATCTAGCTGTCAACACTGAATATTGTTGTATTTTTTTTCACAGTTTATGAATTCGGGGGGCGCCTATCTCAGCTACAATCGGGCGGAAGGCGGGGTACACCATGGACAAGTCGCTATCTCATCGCAGGGCCAACACGGATAGACAGACGTATTATTTAATAAATATATTTATAAAGTATTTTTGAACTATTGCTATTTTTAGATTATTTTTAAAAAATCCCACGTACCCCTTGGCATACCTTCAAGTACCCCCAGGGGTATGCGTACCCCCATTTGAAAACCACTGTATAAATCTACTTGTTCATTTTTATGGTAATTTTCTGTTTTAACATGTTCTATTTACACTTCTGTTCAAATGTAATAATCATTTATTCTTCTGTTGTTTGGATACATTACATTAGTTTTGGATGACACCACACATTTTGGTATCAATTCAATACCAAGTATTTACAAGATCATACATTCTTCTGTATTAAGGGCCATATTTCCAGACTTTATAAAGAATAAAAAAATGAAAAAAGATTTTGACACAACAAAATATATCAATGTAATCATTGTAGCATTGGCTAGGTACAGCGGCATAGCTCGGTTGGTAGAGTGGCCGTGCCAGCAACTTGAGGGTTGCAGGTTCGATTCCCGCTTCCACCATCCTAGTCACTGCCGTTGTGTCCTTGGGCAAGACACTTTACCCACCTGCTCCCAGTGCCACCCACACTGGTTTAAAATGTAACTTAGATATTGGGTTTCACTATGTAAAGCGCTTTGAGTCACATGAGAAGAGCGCTATATAAAAATAATTCACTTCACACTTCACTCTTGTACTCGGTGGCGGGACAGTCGATGTATGTATGGATCCACCCATGGCATTTGTTTACATTAAGGAGCGCTAGCTTGCAGTGAGAAATTGTATCGTCCTACGGTGTATAGTGAAGCATATTAAGCTATTCTATGTCCTGCAGGGATGATACTTGTAAAAAACTTACTTTATTTGTCGCCAGGGACGGCGTGGCGCAGTGGGAGAGTGGCCGTACGCAACCCCAACCTTGTCACGTCCGTTGTGTCCTGAGCAAGACACTTCACCCTTGCTCCTGATGGGTGCTGGTTGGCGCCTTGCATGGCAGCTCCCTCCATCAGTGTGTGTGAATGGGTAAATGTGGAAGTAGTGTCAAAGCGCTTTGAGTACCTTGAAGGTAGAAAAGCGCTATACAAGTACAACCCATTTATCATTTATTTAGAAGTAGCTAAAACCCTGCCGACTGCAGATGGACATTACCCACTAGCCATGTTTTACAACATCTCTTATAGGGCGGCGCTTCAGTGTTTATAGATTCACATTTATTGTTTGTTTTTGAAACAAAATGCATTCATTCTGTCTCCACGCTGTATCTGCCTGTATGCACTCTGGGTGGGTGCGTTTCCGAGCATGTGCCTCTGCTCCGAAAACGGTGCGGCATATTGTACATAAAAAAAAGTTTTTTTTCAGAGGCAGTATAGTACCATTTTTAATTCATTAGTACCGCGGTACATTATTAGTACCGGTATACCGTACAACCCAATGGGGGACCCAGTTTTTGGTGATACAAGCTGTCTCTCGGCCAGTGTTAATTTTGACCGCAAAATTTGATTTAGTTTTAGTCATAGTCTTTTGACTAAAATGTAATTTAGTTTTAGTCATAATTTAGGTTTTTAAATTGTTTTAGTTTCAGTCGACGAAATATCATAAGATTATAGTCGACGAAAACTACAGTAGATTTAGTCGACTAAAGGGTGATATGTAAAGTTTCCCTTCAATTTCTGAAAGTCAAAGCAGAACTTCTAATGTATATACTTGTTCTTATGCTATGTGAACTCACTATGTTCTCTGCTGGCTGTACATATCCTACTAAATAAGACCTACACTGTTTCAATGTCCACATTTCTCTGTTGATGCAATTGTTGATGACTGAAGTTCTGATATCAAACAAAGCTCCTCATCATCCCATCCCCCGGATTGTAAATAATGTAAATAATTCAATGTATATACTATGATGATTAACTTGTGTGATGACTGTATTATGTTGATAGTATATATTTGTACCATGAATTGATTTACTTGGACCCCGACTTAAACAAGTTTAAAAACTTATTCGGGTGCTACCATTTAGTGGTCAATTGTACGGAATATGTACTGTACTGTGCAATCTATTAATAAAAGTTTCAATCAATCAATCAAAACTGTGATTACTAGCGGAATTATTCATTACTTATCGTGTTAAGCAATGTCAGTTAAGATTTATCTGAGAGCCAGATGCAGTCATCAAAAGAGCCACATCTGGCTCGAGAGCCATAGGTTCCCTACCCCTGCTTTAGGTCATGAGTCCCCAACCCCAACCTCAGGTATTATTTTCACAGACCGGCCTTCCACGTGTGGCAGATAAATAAAGCTAAACTAAGTGCATTAACGTTGAATTAGTGGGAACCCGGCTTCACGGTGGCAGAGGGGTTAGTGCGTCTGCCTCACAATACGAAGTTCCTGCAGTCCTGGGTTCAAATCCAGGCTCGGAATCTTTCTGTGTGGAGTTTGCATGTTCTCCCCGTGAGTGCGTGGGTTCCCTCCGGGTACTCCGGCTTCCTCCCACTTCCAAAGACATGCACCTGGGGATAGGTTGATTGGCAACACTAAATTGGCCCTAGTGTGTGAATGTGAGTGTGAATGTTGTCTGTCTATCTGTGTTGGCCCTGCGATGAGGTGGCGACTTGTCCAGGGTGTACCCTGCCTACCGCCCGATTGTAGCTGAGATAGGCGCCAGCGCCCCCCGCGACCCCGAAAGGGAATAAGCGGTAGAAAATGGATGGATGGATAGTGGGAACCCTGAGGTTGTTTATTTGTGATGAGATAGAATGATGGTATATACCCGGGGTCACCAACGCGGTAGCCCGAAAGGACCAGATGAGTCGCCCGCTGGCCTGTTCTAAAAATAGCAGCACTTACCAGTGAGCTGCCTCTATTTTTTTAAATTGTATTTATTTACTAGCAAGCTGGTCTCGCTTTGCTTGACATTTTTAATTCTAAGAGAGACAAAACTCAAATAGAATTTGAAAATCCAAGAAAATATTTTAAAGACTTGGTCTTCACTTGTTTGAATAAATTCATAATTTTTTTTACTTTGCTTCTTATAACTTTCAGAAAGACAATTTTAGAGAAAAAATACAACCTTAAAATTTTTTTTAGGATTTTTAAACACATATACCTTTTTACCTTTTAGATTCCTTCCTCTTCTTTCCTGACAATTTAAATCAATGTTCAAGTATATTTATTTTTTTATTGTAAAGAATAATATATACATTTTAATTTAATTCTTCATTTTAGCTTCTGTTTTTTCGACGAAAAATATTTGTGAAATATTTCTTCAAACTTATTATGATTAAAATTCCCAAAAATTATTCTGATAAATCTAGAAAATCTTTAGAATCAAATTTAAATGTTATTTCAAAGTCTTTTGAATTTATTTTAAAATTTTTGTTGTGGAAAATCTAGAAGAAATAATGATTTCTTTGTTAGAAATATAGCTTGGTCCAATTTGTTATATATTTTAACAAAATGCAGATTGGATTTTAACCTATTTAAAAAATGTCATCAAAATTCTAAAATGAATCTAAATCAGGAAAAATGACTAATGATGTTCCATAAATTCTTTAAATTTTTTTAAAAGATTCGAATTAGCTAGTTTTTCTCTTTTTTTCTGTTGAATTTTGAATTTTAAAGAGTGGAAATTGAAGATAAACTATGTTTCAAAATTACATTTTCGTTTTTTTCCTGTTTTCTCCTCTTTTAAACCGTTCAATTAAGTGTTTTTTTCATCATTTATTCTCTACAAAAAAACCTTCCGTAAAAGGAAAAAAAATGTACGACGGAATGACGGACAGAAATACCCAAATAAATATAGAGATTTATTTATTAGAGGTAAATTGAGCGAATTGGCTATTTCTGGCAATTTATTTAAGTGTGTATCAAACTG
Source organism: Nerophis ophidion (assembly GCF_033978795.1). Lineage (NCBI taxonomy): Eukaryota > Metazoa > Chordata > Actinopteri > Syngnathiformes > Syngnathidae > Nerophis > Nerophis ophidion. Next base: position 44,161,083 of record NC_084625.1, read on the forward strand.
TTAGCCCTTCGCATTAATCAGTACCCAAGAAGTAGCTCTTGGTTTCAAAGAGATTGGTGACCCCTGCCGTAGATGTTATTGTCACATATGCATGTACAGTATATGGCAGTATTTTCCTTTTTAATAGTGTCACAGCATTGCTGTTTACGGCAGACGAACTGCTTTACGGTAGACGAAAACGTGACTGCTGTTGTTGTGTGTTGTTGCCGCGCTGGGAGGACGTTAATGAAACTGCCTAACAATAAACCCACATAAGAAACCAAAAACTCGCCCTCGATCATTCTACAGTTATAACTGTTTATATTGTGGGAAAGCGGATGTGAAAACAGGCTGTCCTCACTCAGGTCCGTGTGGTTGGAAAATTAGCCTTTGGCTACAACCTGGCACATTAACATTTTATACAGCAGTGGTTCTCAAATGGGGGTACGCGTACCCCTGGGGGTACTTGAAGGTATGCCAAGGGGTACGTGAGATTTTTAAAAACAAACAAAAACGCACCACAGTCCACGTCATGACAAGATATAACAATTTGCGACTTTCTATTAGGAGTTTTATTATATACTGTGTCTATGAACACGCTTATTGGTGTGTCCTGTGAGACAGGGAAAGTTAAATCTGAGAAAATGTGATTGTTTCTAAATGATTTAATGTTCCTGTGCGACCTGGTAGCAAATGGGTCACGGACCGGTATCGTTCCCCGCACCAGTGGTTCGGAACCACTGCTTTAAGTTACAAGCAAAACTTTTGATTATGAGGTTCCCCACTCATAGTTGGTTTAGCGAATGGTTCAAGGTTTCTTTGTGGGTACCCGGAGGTAAAACGGTTGCAGAGACAGTAATTAATTTGGCGTAAAGGCAGCATGAGACACACATGCACAAAAACAAAAATAATAACCACAAAAATTCCTCAGTACAAACACGCCCTGGGACAGCAACATATATCTGCTTTTGAACCAATGTAAGTCTCTTGATCAAGTGCTATATATATATAGGTTACTGTGGTTTGTCCGTTATACAGTGCTCAACACCGGGGTACAGCGGAATATACGTTAGGTCGGGAAAAAACACAGGCTATTTCATCCCTACAAGCCTGTTTTGCAGGTTTCCCTGCTTTTCAGGGGATTTTATTAAATATTGTATCATAAAATCCCCTGTTTCGCAGGTTTCCCTGCTCTTCAGAGGATTTTATTATGTATGCATCTATTTTCTACCGCTTATCCCTTTCGGGGTCGCGGGGGGTGCTCGAGCCTATTTTATTATAAAATCCCCCGAAGAGCAGGAAAACCTGCGAAACAGACTTGTAGGGATGAAATAGCCCCTGTGTTATTTACTGACATGATATCTATTTTACAGCTCGGCCCTCAGCTACATTTTTTTAACCCAATGTGGTCCCCGATTCCAAAAGTTTGGGGACCCCTGATTTAAACCATTCCAACATTCAAACCATTCTTACATTCATACTACATTTTGCCAGCATTTCAGCATTAGAGCATTCACACGCACTTCCTTCCGGAATTGCCTCATCTAGTTATTAAATATTTTTCTTTTTCAGAAATCATTTAAATTTCAACTGCTCTCTCGACCATTGTTCAATAAAAACAAACGAGAAAACACCTTGGAGAGTTTTTTTTTCCCCGTGTCAATATTGAAAGATCCAATCGGACATTTGGCTGTAGAGGAGCTTAGAAAGTGTAAAAAGCACTAAAGCAAGGAGAAGCCAGGGGCAGTATTTGTTGTTGAACCCCATGATGCAGAGATGGAGGCAGGCATTGGAGAAGAAGACACGACTTAATTAAAACTAAGCAAGAACCAACAAAAAGCACGCATGTGGGCGGAATAACAAACTAAGGAAGCTAGCACTGAGAGCTAGAAAAACAAGAAGGAACTTTAGCATGGAAGCTAGTGGATAGCAAACAGAAACACTGGAAATAACTAATGCTAACAGAAACAGCTTACCGCTACGACGACCAGGACAAAGTGTAGCATGACAGGAAGTAGCTGTAACAAAATGGCACGACAAGAGTGACATGTGGCAACGACAATACAATACAATGATCCAGCCACTGACACAAGACAAAGGAGGTACAAATAGGAGCCGGCTGATTGGCAACAGGTGAGGCCACATGCCAATCAGCCGCAGCTGAAGGAGAACACAGCAGGGAACAAGACAGGAAGCTGACAAAATAAGAGCATTAGACAGGAACTAAGGACAGGAAATACTAAACACACTGAGGAGGAACCCAGCACTCAGGGAACAAGACAGGAAGCTGACAAATTAAGAGCACTTGACAGGAACTAAAAGACAGGAAATACTAAACGCAGGAAACAGACAAATGCAGAGGAAAAAACAAACAGACAAACTGTCGGGTGCGAGCCTGACAGCTATGATACAATAAATAAAACAAAATCCTCATGTGCTAGCCTTGCTTTAAAAGTGCGATGGCAGCAGGTACAAAAGTGTTCTTATAGCGTTTAGTCATGCAACAAAAATTAACCGACCGCCGACCTGAGCGAAGGGGCTGGAATTCACTGCATAACGGCTGGGTACAGTTATGAATAATAGAACTTGTCTTGTGCTGCAGCTGTGAGGCATCCATGGCAGATTTGAGCTGACTTGCCAACTTTACTATTTTATTAGGTGTAGACATGATTTTTTAAAAGACAAATTACCAAACTGTGACGGTGAAAAGGAGAATATTGATATGCCGCAGTGAACCCCGTAAGATCCAACCAAAACAAGTATTAGTTAATAGCTAGATATTAACACAGGGGTAGAGAACCTATGGCTCGCAAGTCAGATGTGGCTCTTTTGATGACTGCTTCTGGCTCTCGGATAAATCTGAGCTGACATTGCTTAACATGAGAAGTAATGAATAATTCCACTTGTAATAAGTGTTAAAAATAATGTTCAAAACATAAAACATTCTCATGCATTTTCAGTCCATCCATCCGTTTACTACCACACCTGTTAAAGAAGTTGTGTTAAGAAGTTATTTATTTATTTTTGGTTAGTGTGGGGCTTGTCCACCTGGGGGTTCTTCAGACCACCAAACACCGACATGAGAGCCCGTTTCAGGGTTACACTATTGTTTTATTTTTCAATAAGTCTCTCAGTTGCTTTCCAGCAATTGTATTTTTCTCTTTCGTTCTCGCTCGCGCTCTGGCTCCAGCCCCAACCCCATCTCTCCTCCTGGATGCTGCTTATAACAGAGCGACAGGTGATAAGATAACAAGGCTCAGGCAGGCCATCTAAGCAGCTCTCGCTGATTTCGTGGCCGGTCCTGGCCCACCCCAGTTCGCTGCAGGACCGCGGGACACGCCCCCTCCAGAGTTAGCTTCAGAATAACAATGTTATTACAGAGAATAAGACACCTATTATACTCTAGAAATGTTGGTCTTACTTAAAAATGCACGCGTTTAGTTGTGTTCAGTGTTAAAAAAACATTATATGGCTCTTACGGAAATACATTTTAAAATATTTGGCTTTTTGGCTCTCTCAGCCAAAAAGGTTCCCGACCCCTGTATTAACATAACTTTATTTTCGCCCAGCATGGGAAGGAATAAAGTGGTTGTGAAGGACACTGATTAGAACAGGGGTGTCCAAACTTTTTCCACTGAGGGCCGCACACGGGAAAATTAAAGCATGTGGGGACCATTTTGATATTCTTCATTTTCAAACCATAACAAAATATATGGATTTTTAAAATGTATTTTACCTTTAAGGGTCACAGGGACCATAAAGGGTCTCAGTTAAGAAAATGTTAAAAATAAGTCAAATTTGTATTATTTTTTATTTAACGCTTACAGTTTTATCAGGTTTTATGGCATTTCTGTCAAAAACAACTTTGTTTTTCAAAGTAAAACTGAAATATGCAATATTTAGTAATTAGAGCTCTAAAAGATCAATAATGCAGGACACCATTGATTTGAATTATACCACTAAGTAGATTTGGATTCCAAAAGGTGCCCCACTCAGAAAGTGATACATTTTTTATTAGTTTTTACTTTCAACACTTACACTACGAGATCAACTTCAGATATATCTGTTAATTTTACATTTCAACTATTATTTTGTTTGTTTTATGCTCTTTTGTCAAAGAAAACTTTGTTTTTATATGGCAACTGCACAATATATGCAATATTTACCACATAAAACATTTTAAAATGAAATATTTCAACTAATTGGAGCTTTGAAAATAATTGATAATACCATGTGTTTTTTGTTATTATTTTTTTTTTGAGCAATGGCTAAAAAAAATCAAAAATAAAAGACAAAAGAAAATTAAATACAGCCTGCATGGCAGCTTTGTGTCAACTTTTTCTCGATAGATTTCACCTCATTCTAATATTTTTAATGTTCTTTTTTATTTTTGCAATAGCATTTCCAGAATGTGTGGCGGGCCGGTAAACAATTAGCGGCGGGCCGCAAATGGCCCCCGGCCCGCACTTTGGACACCCCTGGCTTAGAAGAAATGGATGATTTTCATTAAATTAAAGAAGAGAAAGAATGAAAAACATGACTGCTGGAGCGTAGCACTGCTCGTCTGCACTACACCGAGTCTAATGCCAGCCAAGGACGTTAAAATAATAGCTAAACGGTACACATTGATCAGTGAAAATATGAAGAAGCTGTTGATGGTGTGTTTGACAAAAACATATCTTGAAGGAGATACTGTACCAAAGAAGTCCACTCTTCAAAGTAATTAGTATTACAAAACCCAAAAGCAGTGAATTTGGTTGCGTCATCTGTAAACTAAATTAGAATACAAATTCTTTTCAACTTATTTTCAATTAAAAAGACTGCAAAGACAAGATATTTAATGTTCAAACTGAGAAACATTTTTTGTTGTTGCAAATAATCATTAACTTATTAAATGGCAGCAGCACATTGCAAAAAAGTTTGCACAGAGGCATTTTTACCACTGTGTTACATCACCTTTTCTTTTAACAACACTCAATAAACGTTTGGGAACTGAGGAAACTAATTGTTGAAGCTTTGAAAGTGGAATTCTTTCCCATTCTTGCTTGATGTACAGCTTAAGTCGTTCAACAGTCCGGGGTCTCAATTGTGGTATTTTAGGCTTCATAATGCGCCACACATTTTCAATGGGAGACCGGTCTGGACTACAGGCAGGCCAGTCTAGTACCTGCACTCTTTTACTATAAAACCACGCTGTTGTAACACGTGGCTTGAAATTGTCTTGCTGAAATAAGCAGGGGCGTCCATGATAAGGTTGCTTGGATGGCAACATAGGTTGCTCCAAAACCTGTATGTACCTTTCAGCATTAATGGTGCCTTCATAGTGCTTGGGCACTAATACAGCCCCATACCATCACAGATGCTGGCTTTTGAACTTTGTGTCGATAACAATCCGGATGGTTCTTTTCTTCTTTGGTCCGGAGAACACAACGTCCTATCTATCTATCTATCTATCTATCTATTCAGACTACATAATACTTTTATACTTTGCATCAGTCCATCTTAGATGAGCTCAGGCCCAGCGAAGCCGCCGACGTTTCTGGGTGTTGTTTATAAATGGCTTTCGTTTTGCATGTAGAGTTTAACTTGCACTTACAGATGTAGCGACCAACTGTAGTTACTGACAGTGGTTTTATGAAGTGTTCCTGAGCCCATGTGGTGATATCCTTTACACACTGATGTCGGTTTTTGATGCAGTATCGCCTGAGGGATCAAAAGTCCGTAATATCATCGCATACGTGCAGTGATTTCTCCAGATTCTCTGAACTTTTTGATGATTTTACGGACCGTAGATGGTAAAATCCCTAAATTCCTTGCAATAGCTCGTTGAGAAATGTTGTTCTAAAACTGTTCGACGATTTGCTTACAAAGTGGTGACCCTCACCCCATCCTTGTTTGTGAATTACTTAGCATTTCATGGAAGCTGCTTTTATACCCAATCATGGCACCCACCTGTTCCCGATTAGCCTGCACACCTGTAAGATTTGCCATTTAAGTGTTTGATGAGCATTCCTCAACTTTATCAGTATTTATTACCACCTTTCCCAACTTCTTTGTCACGTGTTGCTGGCATCTAATTCTAAAGTTAATGATTATTTTGAAAAAAAAAACAAAAAAAAAACACATCAAATATGTTGTCTTTGTAGCATATTCAACTGAATATGGGTTGAAAATGATTTGCAAATCTCTATATTCCGTTTATATTTACATCTAACACAATTTCCCAACTCATATGGAAACGGGGTTTGTAAGATGATTATTATCAATATCATCACCAACAAAATGTGTTTTGTGTTCATTAGAGGTGTAACGGTACGTGTATTTGTATTGAACCGTTTTGGTAGGGGGGTTTCGGTTCGGTTCGGAGGTGTACCGAACGAGTTTCCACACGGACATATTAGGTAGCGCACCGCACGTTGTGTAAACAATGCAGAACAAGGCACAAAAACGGCAGGCTAGCAGCGACCGGGCTAGGACAACATGCAAAAGCCAAAGACCCCCCTGCCTCGTCAACATCTCCCGTTTGGGAACACTTTGGCTGCGCGGTGCGATACAACAATGGAGGACGGAGGTTTTTGGCCGACATTGTTCAACAGCAGTAGGGTACGCTTCTGCCAACACGTCAAACATGGTAACTGCTTTGAAGCGTCACCACTGCATTCAAGCAGCCTCTCCTCGGTGAGTCAGGCAGGGCTGAAGCAGTAACAAATGTTTTTATAGCAGCAGATTTAAGACCATCCATCCATCCGTTTTCTACCGCTTGTCCCGTTCAGGGTCGCAGGGGGTTGCTGTATTGCATTAAAAACTAGATTTTGACCCACTTCTATGGTGGAAGAACAATAATCCCATATATCCTCTTACTGCCAAGTTAGCCAGGCTAAATTGAAAAACTTATTGGGGTGTTTGCATTCAGTGGTCAATTGTACGGGATATGTACTGTACTGTGCAATCTACTAATAAAAGTCTCAATCAATCAATCAATCAATCAAAAAAAGCACTTTACTTGTAGAAAGGTTTTGTTAAGAAACCATTCTGAGCCTTATCTTGTTTAGTTTTTATTTCATATATGTTGACCTAGGGCTGGTCGATATTGGCTTTTAGTAATATCGCAATATTTTTATGCCATATTGCGATGTACGAAATATATTACGACATTTTGCCTTGGCCAACACGTCAAACATGGTAACTCCTTTGAAGCGTCACCACTGCATTCAAGCAGCCTCTCCTCGGTGTGTCAGGCAAAACAAATGTTTTTATAGCAGCAGATTTAAGACCATCCATCCATCTTTTTTCTACCGCTTGTCCCGTTCGGGGTCGCAGGGGGTTGCTGTATTGCATTAAAAACTAGATTTTGACCCACTTCTATGGTGGAAGAACAATTAGCCCATATATCCTCTTACTGCCAAGTTAGCCAGGCTGGGGGTGGGGAGTGGGGGCTGGGTGTGGATGAAGGTGGACCCCGACTTAAACAAGTTGAAAAACTTATTGGGGTGTTTGCATTCAGTGGTCAATTGTACGGAATATGTACTGTACTGTGCAATCTACTAATAAAAGTTTCAATCAATCAATCAAAAAAAGCACTTTATTTGTAGAAAGGTTGTATTAAGAAACCATTCTTAGCCTTGTCTTGTTTAGTTTTTATTTTATATATGTTGACCACATTAACCCTGGCAATGGACCCTGTGTGTATATGTATGTTATGCCATTGTTTACAAATTTGGTTAATAAATAACCAATAAATGTATATTTTGTTGTTTTCTTACTGTACCGAAAATGAACCGAACCGTGACCCCCCTAAACCGAGGTATATACCGAACCAAAATTTTTGTGCACCGATACACCCCTAGTATTCATATTTGTGGGTGTTTGGAACAGATTAATTGGATTTAGATTATTTCTAATGGGACAAACAAAGCTTTTGTTTTAGTCCGATTTCTTTCCACATGACCTTTTGGAAGAAATGTCAAAAGAAAAGCGAGGTGCCACTGAACATGAAGAAAAAATGCTGAGAAGACAAAGACCGTAAAAGACATGTGTAGAAGCTTGTGATCTTTTAGTGTTTCCTGCTCTGAATGAGCAAGAGCGCTGGGCAGCCTAATCAGCACAGCTGGCCTTTAAGCTACCAACATAGTTCAGACGTCTGCTGCAAGGGGAGCCACGGAGCAATTTAACTGGCATCTCATTAGGACATATTTGATATATGAGCGCTGTTTGCTTCGATCCAAGTAAAACGCTTTCCTTCATCTTCAATGTTAGCAAAGCGGGACTGGCAAACATCTCCACGGCAAAGGTGATTGGGTCCTGCAGGAGGTCGTTTGACTGAAAAAAAACATTCATCAGCGTCGGAGGGAGCCTCCATGCAGCCTGAGTCAGCACTTTTAGAGAGAGGAGTCGTAAAGGGCTGAAATGTATCGGTGTTTTTTTTAGAGGGTCTGACTGAGAGGAGCTTCTAAAAAGTCAGACACCTGGAGACTGGCCCTCTGGGGTCAGGGGTAATTGGAGGGAAGGGGTCATTTAGCTTCCGTTCTCCGGCTGGGACTGTGAAGCCAGGACGCCCATTACTGTTCCTTGAAAAAAAGGTACAAAAGCGCTATACAAGTATAACCCATTTAACTCATTTAACCCATTTACTGTGTCAGCTGGGGCGACGTTGTCAGAGTTAGATGGTGACGAACCCCGAGATGCAGAGAAGGAGGCAGGCATTGAGGAAGAAAACATGGTTTTAATTTAAACACTAACACAAAACCAAACAAAGGGTACAAACAAAAAGCGCGCACGAGGCGGATAACAAGCTAGGCTATGAACAAACAAAACTTGAAGCAGGGAACAAAAGACAGTAAGCTACACAAAGCTACCAAATATAGCTTACCGCTACGCTGCAACAACACGACACGACTCAACAGGAGCGACAATACAATACAATAATCCAGCACTGACTGGAGGACAAGAGCAGGTAAACATAGGAGCGGGCTGATTGACACCAGGTGTGGCCAGGTGCCAATAAGCCGCATCTTAGTGGAAACAGCGCTCAGGGAGAAAGACAGGAAACCAACAAAATAAGAGCGCTAACAGGAAATACTACACAGAGGAAAAAACTACAACACAAACAAACTGTCAGGGGCAAGCCTGACAGGCGTGGCTCAGTTGGTAGAGCAGCAACTTGAGGGTTCCGGGTTCGATCCCTGCTTCCACTATCCTAGTCACTGCCATTGTGTCGTTGGGCAAAATACATTAATTCACTTCACACTTCACTTCACTATGTAAATAGTCTGGAGTCAAAGCGTGGCAACATACTATGACATCATTGGACGACGTTAGAGCACGACATAGTATGGCAGATTTAGACCACAACATGACATCATAGTAAGACATGCGAAACACCATAGCATGACATCATAAGTGTGACATAGCATTACATGGTATGTGACACAGCATGAGTGTTACATCACATCAGAGATTCCATCATGTGTGACATAGAATTATTTTAGATATGACATCACAGTGTCACATAAAATGATCGTACCTGACATGACCTGCCATACGTGACAGTACGACATAGCATCATAGTGTCACAAAGTTGCATCATATGTGACGTCATTGCATGGCCTCATAGTGTCACATAGAATTACATCAGACATGACATCAAAGTGTCAACTGGAATGATCATACCTGACATGACCTGCCATACGTGACAGTATGACATAGCACCATAGTGTCACAAAGTTGCATCATATGTGACGTCATTGCATGGCCTCCTAGTGTCACATAGAATTACATCAGACATGACATCAAAGTGTGAACTGGAATGATCATACCTGACAAGACCTGCCATACGTGACAGTATGACATAGCATCATAGTGTCACAAAGTTGCATCATATGTGATGTCATTGCATGGCCTCATCGTGTCACATAGAATTACATCAGACATGACATCAAAGTGTCAACTGGAATGATCATACCTGACATGACCTGCCATACGTGACAGTATGACATAGCACCATAGTGTCACAAAGTTGCATCATATGTGACGTCATTGCATGGCCTCATAGTGTCACATAGAATTACATCAGACATGACATCAAAGTGTGAACTGGAATGATCATACCTGACAAGACCTGCCATACGTGACAGTATGACATAGCATCATAATGTCACAAAGTTGCATCATATGTGACGTCATAGCATGGCCTCATAGTGTCACATAGAATTACATCAGACATGACATCAAAGTGTGAACTGGAATGATCATACCTGACAAGACCTGCCATACGTGACAGTATGACATAGCATCATAGTGTCACAAAGTTGCATCATATGTGACGTCATAGCATGGCCTCATAGTGTCACATAGAATTACATCAGACATGACATCAAAGTGTCAACTGGAATGATCATACCTGACAAGACCTGCCATACGTGACAGTATGACATAGCACCATAGTGTCACAAAGTTGCATCATATGTGACGTCATAGCATGGCCTCATAGTGTCACATAGAATTACATCAGACATGACATCAAAGTGTCAACTGGAATGATCATACCTGACAAGACCTGACATATGTGACAGTATGACATAGCATCATAGTGTCACAAAGTTGCATCATATGTGACATCATAGCATGGCCTCATAGTGTCACATTGAATTGTGTCATACGTGACATCAGCATAATCGTAGTCTGACAGAGTGACATCATAGTGTCAGATAGAATTACATCAGACGTGACATCAAAGTGTGAACTGGAATGATCATACCTGACAAGACCTGACATACGTGACAGTATGACATTGCATCATAGTGTCCCAAAGTTGCATCATACCTGACATCATAGCATGCCATCATAGTGTCACATTGAGTTGCGTCATACGTGACATCAGCATGACATCATAAACTGACAAAGTGACATAGTGTCACAGAAATACATTATATGTGACATAGTGTGACATTGCGTATGGATTACATCATGTGTGACAGAGAATGACATCATTCTTGACGTCATTGTGTGACACCATAGTCTGGCAATATTATGTCATATGTGACAGTGTGACATAGCATGGCATCATAGTGTCACATGAACTTGCATCATTGATGACATCATAGTATGGCATCATTGTGTCACATAAAATTGCACCATACGTGACATCAGCATTGATTGATTGAAACTTTTGTTAGTAGATTGCACAGTACAGTACATATTCCGTACAATTGACCACTAAATGGTAACACCCCAATAAGTTTTTCAACTTGTTTAAGTCGGGGTCCACGTTAATCAATTCATGGTAATGAATGACATTATAGTCTGACATAGATTTACATCAGACATGAAATCCTAGCATGACATCATAGTGTGACATAGAATAGCCTCATACCTGACATCATAGTGTGGCAATATTACATCATACGTGACAGTGTGACATTACAGCATGGCACCATAGTGTCACAGAATTGTGCCATACATGACATCATAGTGTGAGAGTGACAAAATGGTGTCACATAGATTTGCGTCATACATGACATCAGCATGACATTCTAGTGTGAGAGTGACAAAATGGTGTCACATAGATTTGCGTCATACATGACATCGGCATGACATTCTAGTGTGAGAGTGACATAATAGTGTCAGATAAAATGACATCATAGGTAAGATCATAGTGTGACATAGTCTGTCACCCCCCAACATAGCACCCATGAGGTGGTGTACCACTGAGTGGTACTGGAGGGTACCAAAAAGTGTCAAAGCATGGAAGAGCGATGTTGGTATCATATAAGGCCTACTGAAATGAGATTTTCTTATTCAAACGGGGATAGCAGGTCCATTCTATGTGTCATACTTGATCATTTCGTGATATTGCCATATTTTTGCTGAAAGGATTTAGTAGAGAACATCGATGATAAAGTTTGCAACTTTTGGTCGCTAATAAAAAAGCCTTGCCTGTACCGGAAGTAGCAGACAATGTGCGCGTGACGTCACGGGTTGTAGGGATCCTCACATCTGAACGTTGTTTACAATCATGGCCACCAGCAGCGAGAGCGATTCGGACCAAGAAAGCGACGATTTCCCCATTAATTTGAGCGAGGATGAAAGATTTGTGAATGAGGAAAGTGAGAGTGAAGGACTAGAAAAAAAAACTGTACGGCAGAGCGATCCAGATGTTATTAGACAAATTTACTAGGATAATTCTGGAAAATCCCTTATCTGCTTATTGTGTTACTAGTGTTTTAGTGAGATTATATGGTTGTACCTGAACAACCTGAAAGTCGGAGGGGTGTGGCCACGGGTGTGGTGACCGCCAGTGTCAACGAGGGAAGCCACGTTTCTCGACGAGGCGAAAGCAGCCGGTGGGGCCGGGCTGAGATTTTTTTTTTCCCCCCCTCCTCCACGGTAGAAGCATCCGACAGTCGGGGGCGGCCGGTGGGAGGAGGCAAGAGAGTCCGCAGCTGCAGGAGGAATGACGCAAGCTCTCCACTCATGTCTACGGTAAGAGCCGACTTATTACCAATAATTGCTCACCGAAATATGCCAGTTGACATGTGGTAGGGAACCATGTTCGCTTGACCGCTCTGTTCCATAGTAAAGCTTCGCCGTCATCTTTCGAGAATGTAAACAAGGAAACGCCGGCTGTGTTTGTGTTGCTAAAGGCGGCCGCAATACACCGCTTCCCACCTACATCTTTCTTCTTTGATGTCTCCTTTATTAATTAAACAAATTGCAAAAGATTCAGCAACAGAGATGTCTATAATAATGTGGAATTATGCGATGAAAAGAGATGACCTATAGCTGTGAACGGTGCTGGAACAAAATGTCCTCTACAATGCGTGAAGTCACGCGCACGCGTCATCGTACCACAACGTTTTAGCATGATACTTCAGCGGGAAATTTCAAATTGCAATTTAGTAAAGTAAAAAGGCCGTATTGGCATTTGTTGCAATGTTAATATTTCATCATTGATATATAAACTATCAGACTGCGTGGTCGGTAGTAGTGGGTTTCAGTAGGCCTTTAAGGCACATTGACAATTAAAGACAAGGTGATTTTGGAAGACGGCAGGAGAAAGCTCGTTGCAAAAGTCAGTAGGTGACTCAATATATTCATCTGATCGTCTTCATCCATGATTCATCACTTGGCAAAGTGAGCCATGGGAATTCCCCCGAGAAAGTAGCCGCAGACACCAATGCAAAGCACCCCCCCCCATCAGCGCACATGAGCAGCAGCGTGGTGGGAACCCACACACACACTCCAGTTTGCTTTTGCTGGCACGGCCTCACGCCCGACGCGGCTTCAAGCGTCCAGACGGGCTGAACCGAACGCCGCCTAAATAAGAAGGGCAGGGTGTGAAAATGACACCACGGAATGCACAGAAACAACTTTAACAGCCTCCTGAGCGCTCTTTGGAAAAGGAGCAGTTTGGAGACGTCCAACTGCAAGTGAGGACAGAAGGCGGCGAGATGCTTTCCAAAGCCGCGCCACGGCGTGACTCTTCATATATTATTCTTGCACGGCGCTCAATGACTATACTGCATTACTATCTCCTGCTCTCTTACAGTAGACTTTATGATAAATGTCTCCTGTTCAACACTGCTGTGACCACATTAGACTCTCTATTCACAAAGTACTCCACTGTATATATTCGACACCAACCCGACTCATTTAGCGGCCCGCGTGCCAAATTTGGCCCGCCAAAGCATTTCTTTGGGCCTGCCGAACAGATCAAATCAAATCAATTCAAATTAACTTTATTTATAGAGCATATTTAAAATTTACCACAGGGGTAGCCAAAGTGCTGTACAATGGGCAGGTTAAAGGGCTACTGAAACCCACTACTACCCACCACGCAGTCTGATAGTTTATATATCAATGATGAAATATTAACATTAATACACATGCCAATACGGCCGGTTTAGTTCACTAAATTGCAATTTTAAATTTCCTGCGGAGTTTCTTGTTGAAAACGTCGCGGAATGATGACGCGTGCGCGTGACGTCAGGAAATATTAGCTCAGCACTAATTACGGCTAAAAGTCGTCTCTTTTCATCGCATAATTCCACAGCAATTTGGACATCTGTGTTGCTGAATCCTTTGCAATTTGTTCAATTAATAATGGAGACTATAAAGAACAATGCTGTTGGTGGAAAGCGGTGTATTGCAGCTGCCTTTAGTGAAGTGTGAAGTGAATTATATTTATATAGCGCTTTTCTCTAGTGACTCAAAGCGCTTTACATAGTGAAACCCAATATCTAAGTTACATTTAAACCAGTGTGGGTGGCACTGGGAGCAGGTGGGTAAAGTGTCTTGCCCAAGGACACAACGGCATTGACTAGGATGGCGAAAGCGGGAATCGAACCTGCAACGCTCAAGTTGCTGGCACGGCCGCTCTACCAACCGAGCTAAACCGCCGGTGTTTCTTTGTTTTTAACACATAGTGGTCAAGAGAACATGTTTCTCTACGTTCTCAAATGGGGGTACGCGTACCCCTGGGGGTACTTGAAGGTATGCCAAGGGGTACGTGAGATTTTTTAAAAAACTTCTAAAAATAGCAACAATTCAAAAATCCTTTATAAATATATTTATTGAATAATCCATCCATCCATTTTCTACCGCTTATTCCCTTTAGGGGTCGCGGGGGGTGCTGGCGCCTATCTCAGCTACAATCGGGCGGAAGGCGGGGTACACCTTGGACAAGTCGCCACCTCATCACAGGGCCAACACAGATAGACAGACAACATTCACACTCACATTCACACTTTATTGAATAATACTACAACAAAATATGAATGAAAGTTCATAAACTGTGAAAAAAAAATACAACCATGCAATATTCAGTGTTGACAGCTAGATTTTTTGTGGATATGTTCCATAAATATTGATGTTAAAGATTTCTTTTTTTGTGAAGAAATGTTTAGATCTAAGTTCATGAATCCAGATGGATCTCTATTAAAATCCCCATATTTTATTTTTCAACAAGTTTTTAGTTATATTTTATATCTTTTTTTCCAAATAGTTCAAGAAAGACCACTACAAATGAGCAATATTTTGCACTGTTATATAATTTAATAAATCAGAAACTGATGACATAGTGCTATATTTTACTTCTTTATCTCCCTTTTTCCAACCAGAAATGCTTTGCTCTGATTTGGGGGTACTTGAATTAAAAAACATGTTCACAGGGGGTACATCACTGAAAAAAGGTTGAGAACCACTGCTCTACGTCAACCAGCATGTTTTTGAATGGGAAAATTGTGATATATATCTTACCGGAGACATCATTGGATTATTCGTCCTCCTGCAGTAGCTGTTTAAAAGGCAGCTGTGAGCTTGGCTCCTCTCTGAGAAACTGCGTGTTCAATGCAGTCATCCGACCTCGAAGTATGTCTTTACAATCTCACTAAAACACTATTAAAACATTAACCAGATAAGGAATCTTCCAGAATTATCCTAGTAAATGTGTCTAATTACATCTGAAACGCTCACACTGCCACCGCCCGGAGCCGTCGCTTTTTATTTTATTTTATTATTTATTTTTTTTCTAGTCCTTTGCTATCAATATCATCATCCATGAATCTTTCATCCTCGCTCAAATTAATGGGGAAATTTTCGTTTTCTCGGTCCGTATAGCACTTGCTGCTGCAGGCTCCCATTATAAACAATGTGAGGACGTGAGGAGCCCTCACCCTTGTGACGTCATCGTCTGCGACTTCCGGTAAAGGCAAGGCTTTTTTATCAGCACTAAAAGTTGCGAACTTTATCGTGGATGTTCTCTACTAAATCCTTTCAGCAAAAATATGGCAATATCGCGAAATGATCAAGTATGACACATAGAATGGACCTGCTATCCCCGTTTAAATAAGAAAATCTCATTTCAGTAAGCCTTTAAAAGATAATATGAGAACCGAGCAAACACAACACAACACAACACAAACAGAACACTATAAAAAATAAATAAATAAAACGTACAAACATAAAAACAGGTTCACAGCAGGTGTATAATGGGGTGCCATTGCAGAATGGATATCACATCCAAACAGCACCCAAAAAGGCTTGATGAGACTATTAAAACAAGAGTTTTAATAGTCTGTAATGCTAATTAACCATTTGCATTCCCAGGAAATAAAATGTTTAACTGAACAATAATATAAAAGTAATATAAATGTTCTTATTAAGCAAAGTGCTCTGCATATTGAATACATTAAATATTTACCAAATAAAATGTTGAAGATTATTTCCTAAAACTAGACTTTACCATGAAATATAATCATTTAAATGCTTCATAAATATTATATTTTACATTCACTAAAACAAAAATGCTCTACCTGGGTTTTACTCTGTCCTGTTACCCGAAAAATGTGTAATATGGCAGAAGTCACATGGCCTACTAGAAGTTGCATCATTTAGGTCTTCTGCAGGTCTCTCGGCCTCTCTTTATACAAACACAAACATATACAGTGGGGCAAAAAAGTATTTAGTCAGCCAGCGATTGTGCAAGTTCTCCCACTTAAAATGATGACAGAGGTCTGTAATTTTCATCATAGGTACACTTCAACTGTGAGAGACAGAATGTGGAAAAAAAAAAACAGGAATTCACATTGTTGGAATTTTAAAGAATTTATTTGTAAATTATGGTGGAAAATAAGTATTTGGTCAACCATTCAAAGCTCTCACTGATGGAAGGAGGTTTTGGCTGAAAATCTCACGATACATGGCCCCATTCATTCTTTCCTTAACACGGATCAATCGTCCTGTCCCCTTAGCAGAAAAACAGCCCCAAAGCATGATGTTTCCACCCCCATACTTCACAGTAGGTGTGGTGTTCTTGGGATGCAACTCAGTATTCTTCTTCCTCCAAACACGACGAGTTGAGTTTATACCAAAATGGATACATGGATGATACAGCAGAGGATTGGGAGAATGTCATGTGGTCAGACGAAACCAAAATACAACTTTTTGGTATAAACTCAACTCGTCGTGTTTGGAGGAGGAAGAATACTGAGTTGCATCCCAAGAACACCACACCTACTGTGAAGCATGGGGGTGGAAACATCATGCTTTGGGGCTGTTTTTCTGCTAAGGGGACAGGACGATTGATCCGTGTTAAGGAAAGAATGAATGGGGCCATGTATCGTGAGATTTTCAGCCAAAACCTCCTTCCATCAGTGAGAGCTTTGAATGGTTGACCAAATACTTATTTTCCACCATAATTTACGACTAAATTCTTTAAAATTGCTTCAATGTGAATTCCTGGATTTTTTTTTCACATTCTGTCTCTCACAGTTGAAGTGTACCTATGATGAAAATGACAGACCTCTGTCATCATTTTAAGTGGGAGAACTTGCACAATCGGTGGCTGACTAAATACTTTTTTGCCCCACTGTATATACAGTGTGTCTGTGTGTGTGTGTGTGTGCGGACCTTTACAGCTGATGATCAAAGCACCCCCCCCCCCCCCCCGTGGCCCCCCAACAAGATTAAAAGCTGCAAAGGAAACTTAATGAGGCGTCTGGACCTGGGAGGCCACAGTCATTATGGCTGAGGGCATGGATGCGCATAGACCGTTGGCGCCATGGCGTCGTGAACGACCCTTACCTTTCATTTACATCACATGACCAGACAAAGTTGCTCATGTCTGCCTCACAGCATGCTTGTGATTGGCGGAACAATTGTGATGAATGTTTAGTGTGCCTCTTATTACTGTGCCTGGAACTTGACAATCCGTTGATGCACCGGACAGGTTTTGTTGTCGACCCACGAGGTTTTAGAGGGGAACTACACTTTAAAAAAAAAAAATTAAATGTTTGCCTATTTTTCACAATCAGTATGCGAGACAAGAACACACAAGTTTTTCTGTTCAGGACTGTAATGATGATTAAGAAAAACGTTTGCAAAATGCGACTTACAAGAGTCACCATTGTAGCCTTCAAAGCCCTCTAAAACTATTTCAAAACCCTCAATCAATGTTTCACATACACTAGAGATGCGCGGTTTACGGTCTCATCCGCAGAGTCCGCGGATAAACTGCGGGTCGGGCGGGTGACATGACGAAAAAATACATTTTAAATATATTCGTGCGGGTGGCGGTTGAACCATTCGGAAATATTTGATATACAAAGTTAAGAGATTGGCAACCTTTACCACTCAAAGAGCCATTTTGATCCGTGTCAAAAAGTGAAGAAGACAATAGGAGCCGCAAACATTCTCGCGAATATCTGCTGGCGGCCACCCAGTTAACGAGAATAAGGGCGTTCTATGAAGTCATTTCCTTTAACATCTTCTTCAACATGTACAAATTGATTGCCAGTCCAGCAACATGTTGTATGTGGCTTCAGCAGACTCACGCACACGACTGCAAGGCATACTGGGTGACACAGAGTACACTGATGGTTGGGATATAAACAACTTTAACACTCTTACTAATATGCGTCACACTGTGAAGCCACACGAAACAAGAATGACATTGACATTTCGGGAGAACATCCTCACAGTAAAACAACATAAACGCAATGCAACAAATACCCAGAATCCTTTGCATCCATGACTCTTCCAGACTATATTATACACCCCCGCTAGCACCAATTCCCCACCCCCGTGCGTCGGTAAGGTGTTGGGTTGGAGACACGGGGCTGTATAATATAGTCAGGAATAGTCATGGATGCAGAGGATTCTGGGTATTTGTTGTGTTGCGTTTATGTTGGTTTATGATGGTTATATCACAACCATCAGTGTACTCTGTGTCACCGAGTATGCCTTGCAGTCGTGTGCGTGTATCTGTGGAAGTTACATACGACTTGTCGCTGTACTGGCAAGCAGTTTGTACATGTTCTAGAAGGCGTCAAAGACAATGACTTCATTGCCTACCCTTATTCTTGTTATCTGGATGATCACCAGCAAATATTTGCGAGAATGTCTACGGCTTCCATTTACTTAACTATGTGACACGGGTCAAAATAGCTCTTTGAGTGGTATAGGTTGCCAACCCCTGATATACAACAACGGGCGGGTGGCGCACGGTTGCGGTTTTGATAAAATGTTGTTTCGGGTGGATGGCGGGAGGATGACGACTTTAATGATGCGGTTGCTAATGATATAATTGCCTATCCGTGCATCTCTAATATACACACTGCAAGTATACATAAAATGTAGTGACAGACACATTCATAAAAATGCGTAATATGTTCAATATTTACCATACTTTGGTCATTTTTTGCATGACCTGAACGTAAGTAACGCATTTCCGACATCCGGCAACAAATGTGTGTACTACTTCCGGATAACAAACGCGAGTATGTTCTAATCATGGTAGACTTGGTAACAGACAACTAAAATGCCTATTTTTCAACAAATGAGGATTCACAACTTTATCTTTTTGAAGCTGAATATACGGAGGATGAACTGCTGGTTGTAGAAGCAAGCACGAAGTGAGGGTGAAACGTTGGAGAAGACGGAAGTCGAGAGAGTCAACACCGACCTGACTTGACGCTGCAAATGTGGAACTTGGGGCAGTGCAGTACGGGATGACAATTTTCCTCGCAAATGCGCCTAAAAACCTATGCGACAAAAAAAAAAAAACCTGTCGCACATGTGCCAAAAGGAATTTCAACCCTTTCATCGCATTTTGCTCCTGAAAGAATTACAACTAGAGTAAAATTTTTGCTCATCTGTATAGCACGTTTGACATAAATTTACACCATAACTATTGAAAAATTGTACTGTGATTGACATGGAAGTGTTGATCACTTTCACTGAGAGCTGCATAAATGAAGTGAACTTGGCGGTTTTTAGAAGCATTTTCACAGAGATTAAGGCCATGTCCACATGAACACAGATATTTAATAAACGCATACTTATCTCTGCGTTTAGGCGCATACTTTTTTGTCTTTAAAAGCGCAGACTTTTGCAAACACTGGCCAAAGTGTAGAGTTCCAAAACTCTCCACTTAGGGTTGCCCACATATGCGGTCCTCTCCAAGGTTTCTCATAGTCACTGTCACCGACTTCCCACTGGGGTGAGTTTTTCCTTGCCCTTATGTGGGCTCTGTACAGCGAATGTCGTTGTGGTTTGTGCAGCTCTTTGACGCTTGGGATTTAGGGCTATATAAATAAACATTGATTGATTGATTGATTGAAATTTTGAGAAAAAATGTGTCTGGGGGCCGGTATATCTGATTTTTAAGCACACTAATATAAAACCTCACAATAATGATTAAATGCTAAAAACAAAGACAGATCAGATCGCCTTAAAAAACGGAATGGAATATAATTTTTTTTTTACTGAATGAAACACCCAGAATGTACATGAAAATAAAGAATTTGGGATTTACAATATTATCTACGAACGACAAAACACTGAATATTGACAACATATGAATGTTAAACCCCCTCTTGACCGACATATATTACAATCGAGTGAAAAGCAACAAATATGAAACAAACAGCGAAATATGAATGCGAAAAAACAAAAACATCCGCCTACAATCTGATAGATCACTAAGCTTTAGAACTTTGTTGTAAAAATCTCCTGACACCCGCATTTCAGGCTTGCTGCTCTGGTAAAACTCTGTGGAAACGCTCCCCACCCACACTGCTTGGTGCCTCCTCTGAGCTGCTGTGACGTAGATTACCATAGTAACTACCGTATTTTTCGGAGTATAAGTCGTTCCGGAGTATAAGTCACACCTGCCGAAAAGGCATAATAAAGAAGGAAAAAAACATATATAAGTCTCATTTTTGGGGGAAATTTATTTGATAAAACCCAACACCAAGAATAGACATTTAAAAGGCAATTTAAAATAAATAAAGAATAGTGAACTACAGGCTGAATAAGTGTATGTTATATGAGGCATAAAAACCAACCGAGAAGGTGCCTGCTATGTTAACGTAACATATTATGGTAAGAGTCATTCAAATAACTATAACATATAGAACATGCTATACGTTTACCAAACAATCTGTCACTCCTAATCGATAAATCCCATGAAATCTTATACGTCTAGTCTCTTACGTGAATGAGCTAAATAAAATTATTTGATATTTTACAGTAATGTGTTAATAATTTCATACATAAGTTGCTCCTGAGTATAAGTCACACCCCCGGCCAACCTAAAAAAAAAACTGCGACATATAGTCCGAAAAATACGGTAGTATATCATGCAAAAGCGCAGATTCCAACCCTTGAAATACTTTGTATGGTTCAAAACTTACGGTATTTGAAAAACATCACTGCACATCATAATGGCAGCTACAGTTTCCATCTTAAAGATCTAAAAAAAATATTTGGAAATGTCTGGCGGGCCAGATTGAAAAGCTCAACGAGCCGCATGTGGCCCCCGGGCCTTAATTTGCCCAGGTCTAATCTAAAGTATACAAAATAAACGTAATAGTAGGTGCAATGCCACTAGGTCAGCTATTGCTGCTTTTTTCAGGCTTCTGATTGGACAAAATGTGCATGGCTGCAGGTGTATGTTTGTGTGTAGACATAGACACTTTTGACACTACACTTGTGTGGATGGAGAATGTTTTCACCCCAAATATGACTTTTTGAAACTGTCCGTGTTCGTGTAAACATGGCCTTGGAGGCAGAATGGATTGCTCCCAATTAGCAGCATTGCTAGTTAACTAAAGTTAGCTGATTTTTACAAATTAGAATGCAAAAAAAATTATTAAAAATTGTCTTTTGTCTCTCCTAAGAATTGCAAACGATTCCCCCAAAAGTGCAGTTCCCCTTTAAAGGCCTACTGAAATGAGATTTTCTTATTTAAACGGGGATAGCAGGTCCATTCTATGTGTCATACTTGATCATTTCGCGATATTGCCATATTTTTGCTGAAAGGATTTAGTAGAGAACATCGACGACAAAGTTCCCAACTTTTGGTCGCTAATAAAAAAGCCTTGCCTGTACCGGAAGTAGCAGATGATGTGCGCGTGACGTCATGGGTTGTAGGGCTCCTAACATCTGAACATTGTTTATAATGTGGGCCACCAGCAGTAAGAGCAATTTGGACCAAGAAAGCGACGATTTCCCCAATAATTTGAGCGAGGATGAAAGATTTGTGGATGAGGAAGGTTAAAGTGAAACACTAATAAAAAAAATATATACATGCACCTGGGGATAGGTTGATTGGCAACACTAAAAATTGGCCCTGGTGTGTGAACGTGATTGTGAATGTTATCTGTCTAACTGTGTTGGCCCTGCGATGAGGTGGCGACTTGTCCAGGGTGTACACCGCCTTCCGCCCGAGAGTAGCTGAGATAGGCGCCAGCGCCCCCCCGCGACCCCAAAAGGGAATAAGTGGTAGAAAATGGATGGATGGATGGATATAAAAAAGAAAAAAGAAAAGGCGACGACTCCAAGCGGGGGCAGTGGGAGAGTTTCAGATGTAATTAGACACATTTACCAGGATCATTCTGGAAAATCCCTCATCTGCTTATTGAGTTAATAGTATTTTAGTGTCATACCTGAAAGTCGGATGGCTGCGGAGAACACCAGTGTCTCTGAGAGAAGCCGAGGAGCCGATATCACAGCTGCCTTTTCGAGCTGCAGGATGAGGTCGTGTAATCCACTCAAGTCTCCGGTAAGAGCCGACTTAATATCACAATTTTCCCATCCAAAAACTTGCGAGTTGACGTAGAGAAACATGTTCGCTGGAAAGCTTCACAACAAACAAAGAAACACCGGCTGTGTTTCGGTGCTAAAGGCAGCTGCAATCCACCGCTTTCCACCAACAGCATTCTTCTTTGACGTCTCCATTATTAATTGAACAAATTGCAAAAGATTCAGCAACACAGATGTCCAAAATACTGTGTAATTGCACGATGAAAAGAGATGACTTTTAGCCTTAAGTGGTGCTGGGCCAATATGTCCCCTCCAACCAATAACGTCACAAACACGCGTCATCATTCCGCGACGTTTTCAACAGGAAACTCCGCGGGAAATTTAAAATTGCAATTTAGTAAACTAAAAAGGCCATATTGGCATGTGTTGCAATGTTAATATTTCATCATTGATATATAAACTATCGGACTGCGTGGTCGGTAGTAGTGGGTTTCAGTAGGCCTTTAAGTCAAAACAAATAGACTCACTTCAACTTGCGAGCTGTTGTCAGCGTCCTCTGTCGACATCAAGCCTGGAAAGCCGTCCTCTTCCTCATCCTCCTCTTCTTCCTGGCTGGCCCTGTTGGTGTCCATGCTGCGTGCACTGTTTGGAAGCCATCTCCTCCACCGCTGAGCGTACGTCTTCATGTCCACCAGCACGTCCAGGGCCTGTTCCGCTTGTCCGTGCGAGTAAGGCACGCCTGAGGAAGGAGCAAACACAGATGTAATAAAAAAGATCAGTAAATAAAAGAAATTAAATGGTAAATGGGTTATACTTGTATAGCGCTTTTCTACCTTCAAGGTACTCAAAGCGCTTTGACACTATTTCCACATTCACCCATACACACACACATTCACACACTGATGGAGGGAGCTGTCATGCAATGCCCTAACCACAAACCATCAGGAGCATGGGTGAAGCGTCTTGCTCAAGGACACAACAGATCGTGACGAGGTTGGTAGAAGGTGGGGATTGAACCAGAAACCCTCAGGTTGCTGGCA
>NC_084625.1:44189643-44254643 GCF_033978795.1 Nerophis ophidion
ATCGAGAGAATGTCAAGAGTGCGCCAAAAAGTAATCAGCGCAAAGGGTAGTAGCTATCTTGAAGAAAGCACGTCATGTATTCACACAAAACTTGGTAACGGTTTTATGTAAAGTTCTTTGAGGCTGTATTTTAGAGTGAAATTTACCAACAAGCACAACAGTCGGCGTCTCCTCACTCATCTTTATACCGACGTATGCTTTGATATCATCACTGACCGTGTAGCCGTTAAGGTGAAAGAGCTTGTACTGTCGAAACAAACAACATGATTTATCTAAGTGTGTACATGATTAATACAATATTTATTTGTGATTACTCACATGAGTTAACTCGTTAATTTTGACAGCCCTAGTAATCAGTCATGTAATTTAACTAGACAAAGCATCTAAATATATTTTAAAAAACAAACTTCACTTCAGTACTGTATGGAGAATGGTACAGTTACTTGTCGTTACAATTTTAAGACAAAACCTCAGTTTTTTATTTCCTTTCTTATTAGACATTGCAACTCATTGTGCTGAACTGTGAGAGTGTGTGCGTGCTGATCCAAGTTGAAACAGCTGTTTTCACACGGGAAAGGCGACACCAATGATTTAAGTCTGCATAAAAATTCAATACATACTTGAAAAAGGAAGTTTGCCAAACATGATAAACTTGCGACAAAGCCCAATTTTCGGAGGAACTCACCAATACGCTGGAACAAACACGTGGGCACGCACACACACACATGAATACACACACACTACGACCCCTGTTTCCTCACAGAGCAGAGCGCGGATTTTCATGTAACAACAATCATTTAGTACAAAAATAAAAAGTGCAGGCATTACTATATTTTCAGGAAATGACCAGAGACACTTCAGTTACTTAAAGGCCTACTGAAAGGAGATGTTATTATTCAAACGGGGATAGCAGGTCCATTCTAGGTGTCATGTTTGATCATTTCGCGATATTGCCATATTTTTGCTGAAAGGATTTAGTATAGAACATTCATGATAAAGTTCCCAACTTTTGGTCGCTAATAGAAAAGCCTTGCCTGTACCGGAAGTAGCAGACGATGTGCGCGTGACGTCACGGGTTGTGGAGCTCCTCACATCTGAACATTGTTTACAATCATAGCCACCAGCAGCTAGAGCGATTCGGACCGAGAAAGCGAAAATTTCCCCATTAATTTGAACGAGGACGAAAGATTCGTGGATGAGGATAGTGAGAGTGAAGGAAAAGAAAAAAGTAAAAAAAAAGTAAAAAAAAAAAAAAAAAAGGCGAGGGCAGCGAGAGCGATTCAGATGTTATTAGACACATTTACTAGGATAATTATGGAAAATCCCTTACCTGCTTGTTGTGTTACTAGTGTTTTAGTGAGATTATATGGTACCTGAAAGTCAGAGGAGTGTGGCCACGGGTGTATTGACCGCCAGTTGGTCCGGTGGGAGGAGGTAATAGTCCACAGCTGCAGGAGGACGCAAGCTCCGCTCATAACTACGGTAAGAGCCGACTTATTACCACAATTTTCTCACGAAACCTGCCGGTTGACATGTGGTCGGGAAACCATGTTCGCTTGACCGCTCTGTTCCATATTAAAGCTTCACCTTTGGGAATTTTAAACAAGGAAACACCGGCTGTGTTTGTGTGGCTGAAGGCAGCCGCAATACACCGCTTCCCACCTCCATCTTTCTACTTTGACTTCTCCATTATTAATTGAACAAATTGCAAAAGATTCAGCAACCCAGATGTCCAGAATACTGTGTAATTATGTGATTAAAGCAGACGACTTTTAGCCGTGATCGGTGCTGGGAGAACATGTCCGCTACAACCGGCGACGTCAAACGCACACGTCATCATTCCGCGACGTTTTCAACAGGTCACTTCGCGGGAAATTTAAAATTGCAATTTAGTAAACTAAAAAGGCCGTATTGGCATGTGTTGCAATGTTAATATTTCATCATTGATATATAAACTATCAGACTGCGTGGTGGGTAGTAGTGGGTTTCAGTAGGCCTTTAAAGCATTAATTAAAAAAAAGCTTCGACTAACAGAGTGTACAACAACAGGTGCGGAGGGGCGGGGGTAGTGGGGGAATGTATATTGTAGCGTCCTGGAAGAGTTAGTGCTGCAAGGGCTTCTGGATATTTGTTCTGCTGTGTTACGGTGCGGATGTCCTCCCAAAATGTGTTTGTCATTCTTGTTTGGTGTGGGTTCACAGTGTGGCGCATATTTGTAACAGTGTTAAAGTTGTTTATACGGCCACCCTCAGTGGGACCTGTATGGCTGTTGACCAAGTATGCCTTGCATACACTTGTGTGTGTGCAAAAAGTCGTAAATATTATGTGACTGGGCCGGCACACAAAGGCAGTGCCTTTAAGGCAGTGGTTCTTAACCTTGTTGGAGGTACCGAACCCCACCAGTTTCTAATGCGCATTCACCGAACCTTTTTTTAGTGAAAAATAAAAAGTTTTTTTTTTTTAATTTTAGGCAAAGTTATATGTATTTGGTACCACTTCAGTATGGGGAACATATTCTAAGTAAGAAAGACTTAATTTAAAGTTATTTGGACACTAATGAAACATTTTGTAAGTAATAAAGACCTAATTTAGAGTGTTTTGGTTAGGATTAGAGGGTTAGGGTTAAAATCCCAAATAAGGCATTAATAAGTACTTAATCATGACTAGTTAAGAGCCAATATGTTACTAATTTGCATGTTGATAAGCAACTATTTAATGGTGAATATGTTTCCCCTACTAATGTTTTACCATGTTTTTTTTTTTACTGGTGCACAAAATGAACCGTGGCATGAACATCACCTTGTTCATGGAACAAAACCAACTCAAAACAAATTACACACCTGCAAATCAGTCAGCTGTTGCCGTATCCGTAATACGCCGATAGGGAGAAGTTTGTATATATGAGTTCGGTGTGTTTTGACCTCCGCTGAACCCCTGAGGCCGACTCACCGAACCCCTAGGCTTCGATCGAACCCAGGTAAAGAACCACTGCTTTAAGGTTTATTGGCGCTCTGTACTTCTCCCTACGTCCGTGTACACAGCGGCGTTTTGAAAAGTTATACGTATTACTTTTTGAAACAAATACCGATAATTTGGATTGATACTGATAATTTCCGATTTAAAGCATTTATCGGCCGATGGTATCGGCAGTCCGATATTATTGGACATCTCTAATTATCACAATATTACGATAGAATGAATACCCTGTTGGCCGATTTATATAATTTATATTGTCTAAATTGCACAATCCTTCTTGGAACTATTGCTAGCCATGACTCCCAGCTGCTACCTAAGGATTGGACTTGACTGTGTACCGTGTGGGAAATCAGTAAACTTCTGTACCAAAGCGAATAACGCATACATGCATCGTTACAATCATATTTAATATCACGCGGGCCATACTTTACCCGAGTCAGTCCGAGCAACACATGGAAAAACAATGATGTATGTTCCCGCTCCGGCTGTATGTAGTTACTCTTAGTTCCGCTGCTATCAATCATGAGGGATTTATGTTGTCTGCGTAATCCAGAGCAGTGCCAAGCTAATAGTCCGGGCACTAACTGAACCATCCAGCCCAAAAACTGGCTTGACGGACGCTGTCACCACTGTGGCTTTTCTGCTGTAATGGCGGTTAGTTGTTTGGTCAGAGCAGCAAGAAGAAAATGACAGCAAGCAGACGGGCACACAGAGAGCAGAAAGGCTTGTAGGAATTTTGAATTCCAGTCAGGCACAGTGGGTGTCTCCTATTAGACCAGACTGAGTAAATGACTGCAGGAGCGTGAAGCGGCGCTCTCGCCTGGGCTCCTTTTTCCCTGCCTGAGTCGGGTAATGTAGCAACCACGGTACTGGCGACGCATCAGTGGATGGCAGTATCACTTTTGTGGGAAAGGTCACAGGCTAAGTGACTGATTATGTCGGGTTATAGCTCCCAGCCACACTGAAACCTCACCGTGAAAACACACCTGCACACTTAACAGAGGTGATAATTGGAAATGGTTTGCCGTAGGGAAACGTCCGCATTTTGGCACCAGTTGTCAAAAAATAACAACTGCAGGTATATCGCGGGTTTGTTTCTGTGCGATATAGAGAATGAATATATACTCGAGTATACGTTCTCACTAGCGGTGTAACGGTACACAAAAATTCCGGTTCCGTGCGTACCTTGGTTTAGAGGTCACGGTTCGGTTCATTTTCGGTACAGTAAAAAAACAGCAAAATATAAATTTTTTGGTTATTTATTTACCAAATTTGAAAAATCTTCCACCAAAAATATTTTTCTTAGTGGAATATTTGATGTGAAGTAATGGGAACCTTGGATGGATCAATAATTCATAATAACATTGATTTTGATTCAATATTATAAAATAGAATAGAAAGTACTTTATTGATCCCTGGGGGAAAGTCAGCACCACAGTTCGCTCACAATAGACAAGAATAATAATAAATAATATAATATATAAATAATATAAATGTATTCTACAGATACTACATATACTCTACATATGTTTATGTTTTGAGCAATGACAGTTTGAAAGAAAAAAAAACAGCTTTGTTTTATTAGTCAACATTGCAACTTTTTCTAAATTACATTTAAAATTTAAGCTTTTTAATTTCACTTTTGTTATTTTTTTATTTATTTTACTAGTATTTTTAGAATGTGCCGTGGGCCTTTAAAACATTAGCACACTTTTGACACAAAAATAAAATCTGATAAATCTATGGATAAAAAGCAGACGTATGCGCTCTCTCTGTCTCTGCCCCTCCCCCACAAATGCTGCTGCACGCACAATTTGTTTTGTTTTTAACCATCTTAACACTGAACGTACATTGAAAATACACGCAACCATAACTTGAGGTGCCGGATATCTGGGGCGTTTGGGGGGCTACGCCTGAGCACCCCCGCGGTGGGGTGGGGGTTTTGGGTCCGGTGAGGGGAGGACGTGTGGTCAGGACCATAGGTCCTCTTTTCACTGGACATGTCCTCTTTTGCAGAGCTGTCAGGGTGGAGTTTCTTAAATGCCTTAAATGTCTGGCATTTTGAGCTTTGTTTACACAACGTGCAGTACGCTACTTAATATGTCCGTGTGGAAACTGGTTTGGTACACCTCCACACCGAACCAGAAACCCCGTACTGAACCGGTTCGATAAAATACCCGTACCCTTACACCCATAGTTCTCACGCAGTTGGTTTTAGCTGCTGGCATTACACTACAGGCTCTTCCCACTCTTTCTTGTCTTTCCTTCTCACAGAAAGCAAGCGCACCTTCTTATGTACGTCACCTACGTATACGCCCTCGCAGAGCAGAGAGGTAGCAGCATGGGAAACGTTAGCTGTGGTGCGAGTGGTAATACGAGAGAAAGAAGGTGCAAATCTGTTAACAAATAAAGGAAGAATTAATTCCCAAGAAAAACAGCAGCCATTGTCTGGCGGTGGTTTGGCTTCAAGTGGGAATATGTCGAACAGACAACCGTAATTTGTCAAGTGTGCGGCAAAAGCGTTGCTACAAAAAGTAACATTACAGCTAATATGTAGCATCATTTGAAAAGTCACCTGCTAGAGAATGAAGAGTGCTTACTCCGCATGTCAACATCTCCATTCAGTGCCACACCAACAAAATGCCGAGGCAACCATTTCCACATCAACACCGTATGAAAAAAATAGTGAACAAAATAAGGAGGTAACGTCCGCAGTAACCTACCACATAGCGATTTGATTTCCTATTATGCAGCTCATTTTTATTTGACAGCTATTATAATATCTTGTGTGACATCATGCACAAAAGTGCTCTTTAATTGTTCAAAACGATTGTAGTGGCGTTCTGTACAAAAAGTGCACTTTAATTTAGTGTTGTTTTGATATGCCATCTTAGTGACATCATGCACAAAAGTGCACTAACAGCTTGTTTTAAAATGTCTCTGACAATCTTGCACTTTGTTTGGAAATGACATGAATGTTTGTGCCACTGCTTAATAACTGTTTAATAAATACACTTTTGGTCAATTGACTTAGTTGTGATGTGCATGAAAGTTTAAAATGTATATATTAAAGGCCTACTGAAACCCACTACTACCGACCACGTGAATGAGCTAAATAATATTATTTGATATTTTACGGTAATGTGTTAATAATTTCACACATAAGTCGTTCCTGAGTATAAGTCGCAACCCTGGCCACCCTGAAAAAAACTGCGACTTATAGTCCAAAAAATACGGTACATCTATGCTCGCAACTAAAAAGCAGAGTGTTAAGGTCTGTATCCAGGGGTGGCTGTAATGTTCCAAAAAGAAAGCCTGCCTTTTCCCAATCAGCCTTTTCCTAGAAAGCAATCACAGAATGGAATGGGCTCCCAGACAATCTAAAGAACAACTCAAGTTTTCACAGCTTTTCACAGGCAGTCAAAGACTGGCTTTTAGACCACCAGTCCTACTCACATTAACAATACCAGGCAGGTAGTTGACCATCAGATGAACACCTAGAGGGAGCAGTCTTATGGCCACA
This sequence comes from Nerophis ophidion, assembly GCF_033978795.1. Lineage (NCBI taxonomy): Eukaryota > Metazoa > Chordata > Actinopteri > Syngnathiformes > Syngnathidae > Nerophis > Nerophis ophidion. Next base: position 44,196,143 of record NC_084625.1, read on the forward strand.
AGAATACCAGTCGAATCTTGTAATATCAGCATCTTGTTTACGTATGCAGTACTAATGGGGTATATAGCTATTGTATGAGACCCTTGTAGGTACCATCTGATGGCTACGGCACTGTGTGCTCTGTTATGTGGATATTTGATAAAAACTGTTGCACTTGAAATGATGCTGCTAAAATACTGTAACTAGACCGCACACTGATTTGTAACTCACGTACCTTCTATGTATTGCACTTGTATTTTAAATCTGCTTTTCATTATGTAATTTCAATTCTGTTATGTATTTTCAATCCTGTGTAATTTTAATTGTGGATGTTAAATTTGTTGTGTTGAAGAAGGAGCTGAGCCGGAAGGCAAAGCTCTTAATTTCACGGTCGACCTACGTTCCCATCCTCACCTATGGTCATGAGCTTTGGGTTACGACCGAAAGGACAAGATCACGGGTACAAGCGGCCGAAATGAGTTTCCTCCGCCGGGTGGCGGGGCTCTCCCTTAGAGATAGGGTGAGAAGCTCTGCCATCTGGAGGGAGCTCAAAGTAAATCCGCTGCTCTTCAAAATCGAGAGGAGCCAGATGAGGTGGTTCGAGCATTTGGTCAGAATGCCACCCGAACGCCTCCCTTGGAAGGTGGCCACGGGGGAAGACCCAGGACACGTTGGGTAGACTATGTCTCCCGGCTGGCCTTGGAACGCTTCAGGATCCCACCGGAAGAGCTTGACAAAGTGGCTGGGGAGAGGAAAGTCTGGGCTTCTCTACTTAGGCTGCTGCCCCCGCGACCTCATCATTTTCATCATTTATTTTTATTCCTTTCATAAAAATGCATATATACAAGCCATGTACAGTTGACACTTTCATTGTTTTTTTGTTTCTTATACATTTCCATGATCAGAAAGGAGCAGATGGAAGAATACTATTCTTATATTTATTTGCCCCCTTTTAAACACAAACTACTTTAGATGACTTTATAACTGTTCCCTCCACCTGTGACCTGACCTCGGATAAGCGGAAGAAGGTGGATGGATGGATGGATAAATCTGGTGCAGCCATTTGTTTAATGTAACTGTGTGATGGTTAGCTGGCACGAGGTGCGGGTTCGTTCTCTCTATGATGCAGTCGGATTGGACACAGCGTGAAGGTAAGAAATGAAGATTTATTCATACTACAAAAAAAAGACTAGGAACAGAAAAACTTGCACAAGGCACTAAAGGCAAAACAAACATAACTAGCATGGGAGGTAGAAAGAACTAAAAGCCCTAGCATGTGAGCTATGGAACAAACAAAGGAGTAGCATGGAAGCTAGCAAGTACAAAAGAGTTCTTTACCACAAACGGGAATCAGCGTCGTCACCTGTTGCATGGAACAGAAATTACTAGGATGCGAGAGCGAAAGAATAGAAAGGGCAGGCTTAAATAAGGTGATAATCACGAGGCAGGTGCACGTACAAAACAAGAGACAGGTGAGAGTAATGCGTGACTATGGCAACGGAAACAAACAGGAAGTACCACCAGGAACTAAGGAAGACAAATACCAAACAGGATGTGATACAAAAACAGAACAAAACCAGAATATGACATGATCCGAGCAGCGGATCATGACAAACTGCACATTTTCCTTCGAATAAACAAGTACAAATAAGTTGTGTGAGCGCCTGCACATTTGCGCACCGCTCCCCGTGTCCACCACTCAAGGAAAATAAATGCAGCGCACAAAATCCGAATCAAAAATCCAACCAAACCACAAAACAAAATAAACAAATTGTATATATATATATAAATTGTATATATGTGTGTGTGTATTTATGTGTGTGTTGTTTACATATGTGTGTGTACAAATGTATATATGTAAGTGTGTGTGAATTTAAATGTATTTTATATAGACAATATATAGCAGCAACCACTGAATTGAATTATATTATATTATTGTAATATAAATTGTGTATATGTATATTGTATATGTATAGGAGTGGGACCTAATAAGTTTACTTCTTCCCACTCCCTTTTGAGTCAATCTTGACATCTACAAAAGATTAGTCACATGTAATGTTTTCAATGTAGGTATAAAAATAATGTATATATATATTTCTTTTGTCTTGTTTTGTTTGCATGGCTCAAAATAAACCATTCATTCATTCATTCATTCAAGTTATTCTGTACCGTTTTCAATAAGTGGTCACAACAGATAAAACAATGACGACGTTGGTCGAGACGTTTTAACGAGGGGAAGGAGTCTGTCTGCATCAACAATCATTTTTTTTAATAGCAAAACTGATTGCTGTCAGCCATAACCACACCAAAACATCAGCGGCAAAACTACCGTCTAACAAAACTGTTCACTTTCTGTCGTAATTACAACAAAACAAACAAACTATATGTCGTAAAACACGCAAATGCTTGGCTCATATTACACAAGGGGGAAGTCATAAATTTTGAATATTGTGTTTAAAGGGGAACATTATCACCAGACCTATGTAAGCGTCAATATAAACCTTGATGTTACAGAAAAAAAATATATGTTTTTTTAACCGATTTCCGAACTCTAAAAGGATGAATTTAGCAATGTAAACGCCTTTCAATTGATAGCCTGTTGAGCGATAACCTTTCACCCGTGACGTCACAAAATGAAGCAATACGCCATTTTCTCAATCTTAATACACGCACCAAGTCAAATCAGCTCTGTTATTTTCCGTTTTTTCAAATGCTTTCCCGTACTTTGGAGACATCATACCTTGTGGATATCCTGCGACATTCAAAGCAGATGTATTTCCAACAATAAAGTCAACGAAATCTGCCCGAGTGCGAGCTATTCAGGGACGACGGCAGTCTCTTCCCACAGACGAGCGAGGTAAACCCCCTGGATATGATTTAGGCCACTTCTTTTTCTGTCTCATTTTGTCCACCAAACTTATAAGTTTGTGCATGAATGCACAAAGGTGAGTTTTGTTGATGTTATTGACTTATGTGGAGTGTGCTAATCAGACATATTTGGTCACGGCATGACTGCAAGCTAATCGATGCTAACATGCTATTTAGGCTAGCTGTATGTACATATTGCATTATTATGCCTCATTTGTAGCTATATTTGTATCCGGCCTTTCCCTCCACCCACGTTTAATGCCAAACAAACTCATACCAATCGTTGGTTAGAAGGCGATCGCCGAATTCGTCCTCGCTTCTTCCTGTGCCGCTGTCTGTCGTGATATGGCTCAATAGCTTCAGTTTCTTCTTCAATTTAGTTTTCGCTACCTGCCTCCATACTCAGACCATCCGTTGAATCGCTTATGGGGCTGAAATCCGAGTCTGAATCCGAGCAAATATCGCTATCCGCCATGTTTGTTTCTGTGTGATCACGCTGTTACGTCACAGGATAATGGACGGGTGGATATAACAACAGTTAAAATCAGGCACTTTGAAGCCCTTTTTCGGGATATTGCGTGATGGGTAAAATTTTGAGAAAAACTTCGAAAAATAAAATAAGCCACTGGGAACTGATTTTTATGGGTTTTAACCCTTCAGAAATTGTGATAATGTTCCCTTTTAAGTCCATTCATGTCAAAAAATCAATTTCAAATATGAAATGAATGAACCTATGTCATCATATTAGTTTGACCTTGTAAATCTAAACAATCCTTTGCACGGGATATTGCACTGTATATTTTCTAGGCATATGACAAACATTTTGAAAGGTTTTATAATGTTAAGAAAGGCCTGATGTTGATTTTGTTAAATTCTACAGATTGTTTAATGTAATTTCAAAAGTGTTTTTCTATGCTTTGTACCTCTTATGACCTCACTGCAAGTGTTGTAAGGTCATGCTTGCTCAAACTAAACAAAATTGATGCTAACCCATCTATTTGTTACCTTTTTTTCCCCAAATAAGAATCGATAAGTGTCATGACGTGGACTTTGGTGTGGTTTGTTTTTTTCCCGTGGTGCAAATCGACAGGACCGGACATGGCGTGAAGGTACTGACATATTTTAATTAATCACTCAAAAAGTAAAGCGGAGGCAAAAACAACTTAGGACATGAAACATAAACTAAAAAACCTCACTAAACTGTGGACATAAAAAAAACGAAACACTTACTGTGGCGTGAAGAAGTAAAAAAAAAACAGAGCAATGGCGTGAGCACTATGGCATGGACCGTGTAATCAATTGGGTATCAAGGGTGTGTAGAGGGTGTGAAGGAGGTGATTTCGCCAGGCTGACTGCCGGGCAACTACAGGCTTAAATACGGCTGTGATTGTTGACAGGTGCGTGAGTCCTAACAAATGAGTCAGGAGAAACTAATGGATGTCATGGAAACTAAAACAAACCAGGGTGCGCAAAAACAGGAACTCCATCCAACCATCCATTTTCTACCGCTTATTCCCTTTCGGGGTCGCGGGGGGCGCTGGCGCCTATCTCAGCTACAATCGGGCGGAAGGCGGGGTACACCCTGGACAAGTCGCCACCTCATCGCAGGGCCAACACAGATAGACAGACAACATTCACACTCACATTCACACACTAGGGCCAATTTAGTGTTGCCAATCAACTTATCCCCAGGTGCATGTCTTTGGAAGCGGGAGGAAGCCGGAGTACCCGGAGGGAACCCACGCATTCACGGGGAGGACATGCAAACTCCACACAGAAAGATCCCGAGTCCGGATTTGAACCCAGGACACCAGGACCTTCGTATTGTGAGGCAGACGCACTAACCCCTCTTCCACCGTGAAGCCCAAAAAAACTATTGGAGTCAAAAACAAAACAGAACATAACTAAACAGAACATGATCACAAAGACATGACAATAAGAGAACCAATAAAGAATCTAATTGTTAAGCAGAATCAATTGGAACCGGAAAAATCTTAGCAAGTCCTATCCCTACTGACGACAAAATGAGTAATTGTGTAACTTCATGATTTCTTACTGGAAAAATTCACTTTATAATTCGAACCCTGATTTCGTTGTTCTACAATTAAATGTTGACTTTTGAAGAGGCATGCACTCATTACACCATTTTATTAGCATCAGGAAAAAATTGAATTGTATTTATTTATTATTGCCAATCTACAAGAGATGTGACTGCACTTGTTTTTGTGTTGTTGCTAACTGCACTGCAGAATCTTATAGGCTTAAAGGGGAACATTATCACAATTTCAAATGGGTTAAAAACAATAAAAATCAGTTCCCAGTGGCTTGTTGTATTTTTTGAATTTTTTTTCAAAATTTTACCGGTCCCGGAATATCCCTAAATAAAGCTCTAAAGTGCCTTATTTTCGCTATCTTCGAAACCACTATCCATTTTCCTGTGATATCATACAGTGCTGCCAATGTAAACAAACAATGGGAATACCACAGCAAGATATGGTGACATTAGCTGGGATTCAGACTCGGATTTCAGCGGCTTAAGCGATTCAACAGATTACGCCTGTATTGAAACAGATGGTTGGAGTATGAAAGTATTGAAGAAGAAACTGAAGCTATTGAGCGAATAGCTATTGACGCTATTCATAGCCATAGCATGGCCGAATAGCTGCGTTAGCATCGCCGGTAAAATGTGCGGACCAAACGATCAGGACTTTCGCATTTTGTGATAATGGAGCAACTTAAATCCGTCGATTGGTAAGTGTTTTTTTCACATTAAATGTGGGTGGAAGGAAACGTAATATAGTTGCAAATGCATCTGCAGGTTATCCATACATCTCTGTTCCATGTCTGCTTTAGCACCACCGGTAAATAGCATGTTAGCATCGATTAGCTGGCAGTCCCGCCGCGACCAAATATGTCTGATTAGCACATAAGTCAACATAAAAAAAACTCACCTTTGTGATTTCGCTGACTTTATCGTTGCAAATGCATCTGCAGGTTATCCATACATCTCTGTGCCATGTCTGTCATCGCCGGTAAATAGCATGTTAGCATCGATTAGCGTAGCATGTTAGCATCGATTAGCGTAGCATGTTAGCATCGATTAGCTGGCAGTCACGCCGCAACCAAATATGTCTGATTAACACATAAGTCAACAACAAAACTCACCAAATGCATCTGCAGGTTATCCATACATCTCTGTGCCATGTCTGTCATCACCGGTCAAATGTGAAGACACTACAGCACATTCAATGGGGGTCTGGCGGCAGACATTTTCACATCTTCGGGCCAGTGGTGCAACTTGAATCCCTCCCTGTTAGTGTTGTTACACCCTCCGACAACACACCGATGAGGCATGATGTCTCCAAGGTTCCAAAAAATAGTAGAAAAAACGGAAAATAACAGAGCTGAGACGGTGTTTGTAATGTGTTGAAAATGAAAATGGCGACTGTATTACCTCGGTGACGTCACGTTCTGACGTCATCGCCACCAGAGCAATACACAGAAAGGCGTTTAATTCGCCAAAATTCACACATTTAGAGTTCGGAAATCACTTAAAAAAAATATGTGGACTTTTTTCTGCACCATCAAGGTATATATTGACGCTTACATAGGTCTGGTGATAATGTTCCCCTTTAAGTCGTGGCCTCATTTATGTAGGGTATGTTGTACAAAAGATTTGTGTTTCATTTTATGAAGTCATTCCGAATGCTTGAGTTGCTTGTTGTCTATTAATGAAATAACTGAAAAGTTGAAATATCAATAAATTCAAACTTTATTTTTTTTTATCGACACAGTGATTCTAATTGTTAGCATAGGTAAGAATAATAGTGAGTGAGTGCTCGTCAGGCGAAGACTAAAAATAAATTAAAGCTGCAAGCAGCGTTGGTCGGGTCCGCCTTTGGCTGCTGCCTCCGAGACCCACGGCCGGCCGTGAGTGGTAGAAGACGCCTTGCTGCCACTATTTAATGCATTGTGAAAGTAATGCAGTTGTTGTATTGAAGTGAATATATCAAGCTTCCTGTCGATTTTTGCTAAAGTATGTTAATTATTAAAATGTAGGTCTAAGTGAGACCTACATAGTGGTTTTTGTTTCATGTCTCTCTGACATTCCTACCGGAAGTTACAAGCAGTTTTGTCTGTGTTTTCTTCCTAGGAGCAGTTTGTCTGTGTTGTATTGCTAGGGGGCGCTAGAGCACAATTTTGAGTTTTGGGGTTTGGTTTTTTTATTAACTCGCAATTGTTGCCAGTTCTGATGTGTGTGCCAAGTTTTGTGAGTTTTGAAGCATTTTAAAGGGGTCAAATTACAGCTGAAAGAGGCAAAAATGACATTTTTTTAGGAAACTTTGCGCAGGGGTTCTTTGAAGGCGCGTAAAATCCAAACCAGAGCAGTAATCAAAACTTTGTTGGACAGTTTTAATCAAAAGGGTTCAATCTCTCGCAGAGCAATCTCTCTCCTCTGCGAGTTTGAATACGAAACGACAAACACACTCGGAGGAGTTTTCGTTTGAAGAAAGGTGACGGGTTTTCACAAAACTTATTTTGAAGGGGTAATTGCCAACTTCATGTTGATTTTTTCTGCAGGCTGTCAGTTATTAAAATGTAGGTCTAAGTGAGACCTACATAGAAGTTTTTGTTTCATGTCTTTCCGGCATTCCTACTGGAAGTTACAAGCAATTTTGTTTGTGTTTTCTTCCTAGGAGCAGTTTTTTCTGTGTTTTATTAAAAAATTGTGCTAGAGCGCATTTTTTGATTTTGGGATTTTTTTTTTCATTAGATCACAATTTATGCCAGTCCTGATGTGTGTGCCAAGTTTGGTGAGTTTTGAAGCATTTTAAGGGGGTCAAATTACAGCTCAAAGAGGCAAAAATAGCATTTTTTGCGAAAATTTTGCTTTGAATGGGTTTTTGCAAAATTTTTGTTGATTTTTGCCCTAGAAGGTACAACTATGAAATCTAGGTCTAAGTCAGCCCTATATAGAGGTTTTCGTTTCATGTCTCTACGACATTCCTAACGGAAGTTACAAGCAGTCTGTTTTTTCTTTTCCTAGGGGGCGCTAGCGCGCAATTTTGATTTTTCTGGTTTGGCTGCCTAATAAGTTGGGAAGGCATGCCAGACCGATGTGTGTGTCAAATTTGGTGAGTTTTGAAGCATGTTAAGGGGGTTAAATTACAGCGCATAGGTGCGGAATAAAGAAAGAAAGAAAGAATAATAATAAAACACAGCAGTTTCAATAGGGTCCTTGGCCCTTTGCAAAGGACTCCACAGGAGTCCTTTGCAAAGGGCCTGGCGGACCCTAATAATGTGTCAGCCAGAGGGGATTGGCGTTTGTTATTGGCATTAAAAAGGCATTGATCAGCAAAGGCGATCACATAATTTTTCACACACAAAAAAAAACGGTCGATATAGATCGGTGGGCGATTGATCGGCACCTCATTATTTTTGAGCACACAGTAGTTATCTGTGTATTTCACATTGTTTTCTGCATGTAAAACTATAATCACTCCATATAAAATATGTTATGTGTTTTTGGGTGTATTAACTGTATTAATTCAATTCAAATGATTTCTTACATGACCTTTTGGAACGGATCACTGACAAAAACCAAGGTGGCATTGTATTTCTTTCACCATTTCCCAGTGTTAAATGTGTTTCGTGCTAAAGGTAGAAGATCAACACAGCATTGTAGCAGCATTGCAGCACGCCTGCAGGGCAGGATAGAGGTCACATTTAGACTTTGGTTGGTGGACCACTGGTACACGGACGTCCCACTAACGGGAATCGATCAAAACAGGTCCGTGCGTGTGATTGGCATGGTGCCATGCAACGCTGTCCTCCAGCTGGAAATGTATTAGCAGCAGTATTTTGGGCCTAACTCTCTGCTATACTGCTCATGGAGCAGTATTGCTAAGTGCTAAACAAGAAATACAAACTACAAACAAGGAAGCAGCGATGAACGGGACCGACTTTTGCTGGTGTTTTCTGCCTTTATCCATTCAACATATCTTTACCTTCACATTACCTACCTTCCCTGCATCCTGGGGTCATACCGGTGCTTCGTACTTTCACCCATACATGCTGGTGCTTCCTGCAATCACCCAGACAACATAGCTTTACCTGCACGTTACCTACCTTCTCTGTATCCCGGAGTCAAACTGGTGCCTCCTTCTTTCACCCAGTTAACATATCTTTAGCCGCACATTACCTACCTACTCTGCATTGTGTGGTCACGCTGATGCTTCCTGCTTTTAAGCGGCCATCTTGAGACGGCAGCGGCATCAGCGCAGCAGTTCTTTGAAGGCTCGTAAAATCAAAACCGGAGCAGTTAGAAAAACTCTTTTGCGCAACTTTTAATCAGAAGAATTCAATCTCTTTCCTGCGCTCAGAGGAGATAATGTTTGAAAAAAAGTGAAGGGTTTTTACAAAACTTTTGTTTTGAAGTGGTAATTGCCAACTTCCTGTTGATTTTGGCTGAAGCACCTGGGGATTGGTTAATTGGCAACACTAAATTGGCCCTAGTGTGTGAATGTGAGTGTGAATGTTGTCTGTCTATCTGTGTTGGCCCTGCGATGAGGTGGCGACTTGTCCAGGGTGTACCCCGCCTTCCGCCCGATTGCAGCTGAGATAGGCGCCAGCGCCCCCCGCGACCCCAAAAGGGAATAAGCGGTAGAAAATGGATGGATGGATGTCATTAATGAAATGTAGGTCTAAGTAAGACCTACATAGAGGTTTTTGTTTCGTGTCTCTACTACATTCCTACCGGAAGTTACAAGTAGTTTTGTCTGTGTTTTCTTCCTAGGGGGCGCTAGAGTGCAATTTTAAGTTTTGGGGTTTGGTTTTTTATTAGACCGCAAGTTTTGAAGCATTTTAAGGGGGTCAAATTACAGCTCAAAGAGGCAAAAATGACATTTTTTAGGAAACGTTTGTTTTGAAGGGGTGTTTGCCAACTTTCTGTTGACTTTTGCTGAAGGATGTCATATTATGAAATGTAGGTCTAAGTCAGACCTACATAGAAGTTTTTGTTTCATGTATGTATGACATTCCTAATGGAATTTACAAGCAGTTTTGTCTGTGTTTTTTCCTAAAGGGCGCTAGAGCCCAATTTTGAGTTTCGTTTTGTTTCTTATTAGATGGCAATATTCGTTAGTCCTGATGTGTGTGTAAAATTTGGTGAGTTTTGAAGCATGTTAAGGGGGTCAAATTATAGCTCAAAGAGGCGGTGGTATAATAATAATAAAACCTTGGAAATACAATAGGGTCCTCTGTCCCAAAGGGACATTCAGTCCCTAATAAAATGATACCTTACTGTACAATGTCTGCTCTCACTGTTCCTGTTTAGATGAAGAATTAATTATGAGGCACACAAAGGGTTCAAAGGAAATGTTGCTGCCTGCAGACTCCTGCTTTGGTTGCGTGTCTCTGTCTCCTTTCTCCGTGTATAAATTGAATGTCACAGATAAACAACTTCTAGATGTATGGATAAATCCTCCTAATGATTTAGGCATGATTTATAATCTAGAATATCTTTGACGAGCCGAGACGCGATGATGCGGAAGCAGCAGGACATAGTCTGGATCACAGTAAAGCAGCAGAGGGATACTGAGCTGTGCGTTATTAGTCCGCCGCTAAAAAAGTTTGTCTGTTTTAGCGCTCATAATAACAAATATTGCTAATACTTGGTTAATATTCTGGTCACATTATGTACAAATTGTTTTGTTGGCAGGATTTGGATGGTTATTTAGAGGGTTTTGTGAGCGAAATAGAGAGCCCCCAATGAGTACACTGTTAGCCGATTTTTTCTTTATTTATTTATTTCCGACGAAAAATGGATAAAAAAAGATAAACGTGTTCACGTCTTAAATTCAACGAGCTAATACAACAAAATCTCGTTCTAATCAGTACTGTAAAGTTTAAATTTGAATGACAATAAAAGGAAGTCTAAGTCTAATATGAAGATTGTGAATGATAGACAGCACATCTCTCGCTAATATTTGCATTTTTCAAGTACGACTAATCGGCTGATATGATCGGAGTGAAAACATTTTCCCATCGTGACGTCATCGGACCCCGAATGTACGGAAATTGCAGAAGACATTTGGAGCGGAATATTCAAAACGGCCATCTGAAATTGTGGCATTCGGTGATGTTTAGATGGTGTTTTCACAAACTTTGCGGATTGTACAACATGGTTAGATATGGTTTAATGGATACATATAAAGTCAACATGTTTTTCTACTCTACTGGTAATTTAAAGTAACAAGCTAACCGGTCTGTGCTAGTGAGCTACTAACAAGAACACAGAATGACCAGCTGTACACGGCCATACTGAGTCTTTAGAGCACTGGTTCTTAACCTGGGTTCGATCGAACCCTAGGGGTTCAGGGAGTCGGCCTTAGGGGTTCGACGGATCCTCCGCTACGGAGTTCCAGACACACCCGACTCATCGTGTAACAAAACTTCTCTCTATCGGCGTATTATGGGTACCGCCAAACAATGTTCCCTCCGATTTTCCATATGCTTGAGCAGACGCAAAAAGTCCTTGAGCATTCAGTAAAGCACATGTGAGCGACGTCAGACGTGCACATGCACTGTGGCCACACCAGCAGCCCACCAGTCCCAAACTGGACGAAATAAGTTCAATCATCCATCCATCATCTTCCGCTTATCCGAGGTCGGGTAGCGGGGGCAACAGCCTAAGCAGGGAAGCCCAGACTTCCCTCTCCCCAGCCACTTCGTCTAGCTCTTCGCGGGGGATCCCGAGGCGTTCCCAGGCCAGCTGGGAGACAGTCTTCCCAACGTGTCCTGGGTCTTCCCCGTGGCCTCCTACCGGTTGGACGTGCCCTAAACACCTCCCTAGGGAGGCGTTCGGGTGGCATCCTGACCAGATGCCCGAACCACCTCATCTGGCTCCTCTCGATGTGAAGGAGCAGCGGCTTTACTTTGAGTTCCTCCCGGATGGCAGAGCTTCTCACCCTATCTCTAAGGGAGAGCCCCGCCACACGGCGGAGGAAACTCATTTCGGCCGCTTGTACCCGTGATCTTATCCTTTCAGTCATGACCCAAAGCTCATGACCATAGGTGAGGATGGGAACGTAGATCAACCGGTAAATTGAGAGCTTTGCCTTCCGGCTCAGCTCCTTCTTCACCACAACAAGTTCAATCAATCAATGTTTATTTATATAGCCCTAAATCACAAATGTCTCAAAGGACTGTACAAACCACTATGACTACGACATCCTCGGAAGAACCCACATAAGGGCAAGGAAAACTCACACCCAGTGGGACGCCAGTGACAATGATGACTATGAAAAACCTTGGAGAGGTATCAAAATACCATTATGATAACGTTATTATGAAAGCGAATAATTCCCTTTTTGCCCCTGTAACTCTAATGTGCAACCTAAATCAACAATGACTAGAGCTGCACATACAAATTTGCCGTATTTCGCAAAATATTATTTTTATTAGCGCATGTCTAGAATTTCCGCCGGGTCAAACTCGTCACGTCACGAGTGACACTTCACCTTTCATTTTCAAAATGGAGCAGGCTGATTTCAATAATTTTCACACACAATAAAGGGAAGAAGATTAAGAGCTATTCAGTAGGATTTAAGGTCCAACCTATTGGACCTTAAATTGGCTAATATGTTAACAAGAACAGTAAGCAGTTATCTTTTATTAATAAACCGCAGCTGTGTGTGTCAAATATGACTCATTAAATGACTCCCGCCTCCCGGTGGTAGAGGGCGTTAGTGATCCTTCTTGCGACTACTCGGCTGCAGAAGAAGTGACAACAAGCAGCAAGAGTGAGCAGCGATCGTTTATTTTTTCCTCTCGCTTGCACTTTTAACATGGAGGATTACATATCTAAAATAAAACAGTTTTCTAAACTGGACTTCAAATCGAAGCAGGAGGTAATAAAGGAAGATCTCCATCGAGACCGAGAGACTTTTAAAACTGAAGAAAGATAAGGCAGACTTCTATAAACAAGCTATCGATGCTTTTGATCAGAAGGAGCTGTGCATGGATTTAATTTATAAGTAAAGGTAAGACCATAACGTTTTTTTAAATTAAATGTGCTTTTCATGATGGTATCCTTACATCACACTCAAATTTATAAGCGCAGGCCTAAATTTACCGCATGCCTTTGGTAAACGCCGGAGTGAGAGGAGGTTTTAAATTAATTAGCGCCCTGGCGGCAATTCAAGGAAATACGTTAAGTAAAAAAAAAAAGAAGAAGAAAAAAAAAAAAAGGATGCCTCACCTGGTGTTTAGTTCAAGGCACGTCACTGGTGTTTTGGCCCACTTTATATACAATATTGTTTTTCATGAGCTGTGTACTAGTATTGTATGTCTGGGTGGGGGTCCTGCTTTGGAAATAATTTGTACCCCTTTAAGATATTGCATTTAATTACCACTAAAACATTCACATGTTGCACAATGAGATGTAAACATGGGATCATATGTACATTCCTGTAACTTTCTGTTTGTAAAATATATCTTTATTAGTATTTCTTTAATATAATAACATCATTTCATGGTTAAGGCTTTCAAATTAAGATTAAATAAAAAAAAAAAGTTGTTTTTCCACTAAAGAAGGGTTTGGTGAATGCGCATTAGAAACTGGTGGGGTTGAGTACCTCCAACAAGGTTAAGAACCACTGCTTTAAAGCAAAGCAACAAACAGCCAAGGAGGCACTGAGCTTGAATGCAAATGAGCTTGTCTTGCTATTTCTCTATTCCCTCTTACTCCGCAGCCAGTCAGCGTGGACCAAACTTAGCTTCTACTTCTCTCAGGTGATCCTGAATAGGAACAAACTTTGTTTTTCAAAGAGGATTGATGCGACTTGGCACTTCTCAGGCCTCCACTTAAAAAGTGCTGCCGTGCTTCCACAGGATAAAGACGAACAATACAAACGGATGAAGAAAGGTCAGGATTACAATTTAAAGTTAAAGTCAAAGTACCAATGATTGTCACACACATAGTAGGGCGTTATAGCTCGGTTGGTAGAGCAGCCGTGTCAGCAACTTGAAGGTTGCAGGTTCGATCCCTGCTTCCGCCATCCTAGTCACTGCCGTTGTGTCCTTGGGCAAGGCACTTTACCCACCTGCTCCCAGTGCCACCCACACTGGTTTAAATGTAAAAATTACATATTGGGTTTCACTAAGTAAAGCGCTTTGAGTCACTAGAGAAAAAGCACTATATAAATATAATTCACTTTACTTCAATTCACTACTAGATGTGGTGAAATTATTCTCTGCATTTGACCCATCACCCTTGATCACCCCCTGGGAGGTGAGGGGAGCGCCCGGGAATCATTTATGGTGATTTAACCCCCAATTCCAACCCTTAATGCTGAGTGCCAAGCAGGAAGGTAATGGGTCCCATTTTTATAGTCTTTGGTATGACTCGGCCGGGATTTGAACTCACGACCTACCGATCATTTAAGATGGCGTCTTAGGGTACAATCTAAAAATGTGAACTCAAGATGAAGACCTGGGATAAAGACTCAGGATGACATCTAAAGATGACAATTTCAGATGAAGACTAAAGATGTGATTGGTCAGTTTTTGCCTATGCTTGAAATGCACTAACGGTAATTATTGTGTGATAAAAAGCAACAGTGACTGATCATTTGCATGCAAACTGTTGGCTATTTGTATTAGTGTGCACTGTACTTCATATCTTGGTGCACACTAATTACTGAGTGTGTTTGCATCTTGTGTTTTTTGTTTGCAATGAGGCCGGATTTGCACAAAAACTTTGCACATCAATAATCAATAGTTCTTTAAACATAGCTCTATAATGTCCCACGGCCTAAACTGTCCAATTGTCAGAGATGGGTTGGAGTAGCCAGAAATTGTACTCAAGTGCGAATACTGTTACTTTAGAGATGTATTACTCAAGTAAAAGTAAGGAGTGGTCACCTAAATATTTACTTGAGTAAAAGTAAAAAGTATGTTGTGAAAAAACTACTCAAGTACTGAGTAACCTGCTCGTTTAATGATGACGGCAACAAGTAATGCACAAAAAACATAAAAATAGCAATGAACAAATTCAGAGCCAGGAATATCTCTTAAGCAACTAAAAAAATAATTTATATTAAATAATATATATTAATTATGCTCAACTGTGTAACAGTTACTGTAATATTTCCATGTCTGTCCAGAGTGATTGACCACTTTGCAAAAATGAAAACGAGACGTTACAGTTTACTTCTCAGAAAATGATTCCCTGAACAGACACACAACAGTTGTTCATTTATTCTATTACTGTGGCTTTATTGTTTTGTGTATATTTTATAGTTTTGTGTATCTGAAATAGGATTAGCCACATTGCCATAAATGGAAATTAAATAATATAAAAGAACCCAGAGATCTAGGGGTGCTTTTTTTTTGTTTTACTTTTGTAGATTTTAAATTTGCAGATGATTACTGAAATATATATTTCAAAAAGATTCATTGCTCTTCCTTTTTGCTTTTACCAGTAGCAGTTTAGAAGTCTGGAATAAAAAAGTGCATAAGTAGGTCAAATGCATTAGTTGATTTCAGGTGGTTAATCAAAGATCCATACAACATAATCCGATATGATTTCATAGTTTACAGCACTATTTATGTATTTTTGTATGATAAATAAGTGCTAAAAATGTTTTTGCTTGCACGCTCACATGAATTATTTGTGCCCCAGGTGTGCCCCAGTACAGTATTAGGTCTAGTGACGCCCCTGTTCAAGACTAACAGTAGTTTGAAAACATCACTGCACATCTTAATGGCAGCTATAGTTTCCATCTCAAAGATCTAAAAAAATATATTTTGGGAATGTCCGGCGGGCCGGATTGAAAAGCTTAAAGGGCCGCATGTGGCCCCTGGGCCTTAATTGGCCCAGGCCTGTCCTAGACCGAGGTTGAAGATTTTGGAGGCATACTTAGGGTGAAGACAAAGGCAAATGATTAAAGATGAAGACTAAGACTAAAAGCTAAGGACATAGCCAAAGCATAAAGACTCAGGATGAAGACTAAGGCTAATGACTAAGGAAGAAGACTAAGGCTGAAGATTGAGGATGAAGACAAAAGATGAAGACCAAGGCTGAAGGTTTAGGATAAAGACAATTTAGATTAAGGATCATTATTCTTTTCCAAGACAATTCTTGATTTATATGAACTGTTAGTCTTCAAAAAAAAGTCCACTTGTTGTCACTACTTTCATGCTGTTTAGCAGATGTAGTCCTGTTGGTGTTCCCATGTTTCTGATTTCTTTTGCAACATGGATCCAGGCTGAGCCTCTGGGCGGCCAGCCATCAGCACCCACTCCCCCTACCCTCCAACCGCGTTGATCCTCTCAGGGCTTTCATTGATCAAACTCAAGGGGCCCTGAGTCGAAAGACAGCCAGAAGAAAGAAAGATGAGGCTGCACTGAGAAGGTTTGCAGAGAGATATTTTTAGAGCGAATAGTGGCAGACAGTGTGTTCCAACTATCGTGGGATCACACTCTTCAGCCTTCCCAATAAGGTTTATTCAGGTGTACTGGAGAGGAGGCTACGCCGGATAGTCGAACCTTGGATTCAGGAGGAACAGTGTGGTTTTCGTCCTGGTCGTGGAACTGTGGACCAGCTCTATACTCTCGGCAGGGTTCTTGAGGGTGCATGGGAGTTTGCCCAACCAGTCTACATGTGCTTTGTGGACTTGGAGAAGGCATTCGACCGTGTCCCTCGGGAAGTCCTGTGGGGAGTGCTCAGAGAGTATGGGGTATTGGACTGTCTTATTGTGGCGGTCTGCTCCCTGTATGATCAGTGTCAGAGCTTGGTCCGCATTGCTGGCAGTAAGTCGAACACATTTCCAGTGAGGGTTGGACTCCGCAAAGGCTGTCCTTTGTCACCGATTCTGTTCATAACTTTTATAGACAGAATTTCTAGGTGCAGTCAAGGCGTTGACGGGGTTCCGGTTTGGTGACCGCAGGATTAGGTCTCTGCTTTTTGCAGATAATGTGGTCCTCATGGCTTCATTTGGCCGGGATCTTCAGCTCTCACTGGATCGGTTTGCAGCCGAGTGTGAAGCGACCGGAATGAGAATCAGCACCTCCAAGTCCGAGTCCATGGTTCTCGCCCGGAAAAGTGTGGAATGCCATCTCCGGGTTGGGGAGGACATGCTTCCCCAAGTGGAGGAGTTTAAGTACCTAGGAGTCTTGTTCACAAGTGGGGGAAGAGTGGATTGTGAGATCGACAGGCGGATCGGTGCGGCGTCTTCAGTAATGCGGACGTTGTATCGATCCGTTGTGGTGAAGAAGGAGCTGAGCCGAAAGGCAAAGCTCTCAATTTACCGGTCGATCTACGTTCCCATCCTGACCTACGGTCATGAGCTTTGGGTAATGACCGAAAGGATAAGATCACGGGTACAAGCGGCCGAAATGAGTTTCCTCCGCCGTGTGGCGGGGCTCTCCCTTAGAGATAGGGTGAGAAGCTCTGCCATCCGGGAGGAACTCAAAGTAAAGCCGCTGCTCCTCCACATCGAGAGGAGCCAGATGAGGTGGTTCGGGCATCTGGTCAGGATGCCACCCGAACGCCTCCCAAGGGAGGTGTTTAGGGTACGTCCAACCAGTAGGAGGCCACGGGGAAGACCCAGGACACGTTGGGTAGACTATGTCTCCCGGCTGGCCTGGGAACGCCTCGGGATCCCCCGGGAAGAGCTAAACGAAGTGGCTGGGGAGAGGGAAGTCTGGGCTTCCCTGCTTAGGCTGCTACCCCCGCGACCCGACCTCGGATAAGCGGAAAAAGATGGATGGATGGATGGATGGAGTGGCAGACATTGGAAGCACTATGAAGGAAGTGAGGGCAGTAGCACAAAACAACCTGCTGCTGTACATGCCTTTCATCAACACTAAAGAAATGGAAAAACAAGTCAGTGTGGGTTCTGTAGAGACTTGCCCTGCAGTACTAAGTGGCGGACGAGTTGAAAAACAGCTTCTGAGAAGACAAATTTGAGTTGTGTGCTGGACCATCGTTCCCTCTAATCAATCTGCTGCACCGCGATTATGACGCAAACCTGCTCCAACACATCAGCCAACTACATGACCTACAAAGTTTGATTTGCAAAAGAAGCTGCGTAGACGTTCTGTCCTCCGTAATGGTTATCACCATCGGCACTGATAAACACTCCGATGGACTTGATGGAAGACGCCCCAGTCGGCAGACAAGACGAATCAGAACACATTCAAGCAGCTTGGAGATGAAAGACAAAGCTGACTTGATGCAACACTTGTCACAATGGCCCACTTTCTGACACTCATTTCGTAGCTTGGCTGCATTTCAGTCTTTCCCCCCACGTTTATATCTTAGGGGAGGCAGACAAACAAGCATGTGTGATCGCTCCTCTTAAGTTATATTTGGTAGAGCCTACAGACATTTACGATGTGACTGCGCTCATTAAAACAAATTAAGTCAATGCTCACAAACTATATGCACCAATAGAATGTCAATCAAACGCAAATATCAATCTAAAGCAGTGGTTCTTAACCTTGTTGGAGGTACTGAACCACACCAGTTTCATATGCGCATTCACCGAACCCTTCTTTAGTGAAAAATAAAAGTAACAAAAGTACAAACTTAAATCTACAATGTTCACACTAGTTAAGTATAAAATAAAATACAGAGGTGGGTAGAGTAGCCAGAAATTGTACTCAAGTAAGAGTACTGTTACTTTAGAGATGTATTACTCAAGTAAAAGTTAGGATTGGTCACTCAAATATTTACTTGAGTAAAAGTAAAAAGTATGTTGTGAAAAAACTACTCAAGTACTGAGTAACTGATGAGTAACCAGATTACGGCAACAAATAATGCACAAAAACATAAAAATAGCAATGAGCAAATTCAGAGCCAGGAATATCTCTTAAGCAACTAAAACAATAATATATATTAAAAAATAGTACATTAAAATAAAAAAAATTAAGGCACATTGAGCCACAATAACTTAACAGCACCATAGGCTCAGTAGGCATTGAGTGATTGATTGATTGATTGATTGATTGAAACTTGTATTAGTAGATTGCACAGTACAGTACATATTCCGTACAATTGACCACTAAATGGTAACACCCCAATAAGTTTTTCAACGTTTATCAATTACTTAATAAATGACCAAGTCGAGGTGATCTACCTCATATATACATACACACACATGTCATATATACACACAAATATCATATATATATATATATATATATATATATATATATATATATATATATATATATATATATATATATATATATATATATATATATATATATATATATATATATATATATATATACATATACACACATTTATATATACAGTATATAATTTATATTTATTTATTTAGTTGTTTTTGTTGACATGTTAAAGTTGTTTTAATGAATATACATGCATGTTTAACACATAGATTCATATCTTTCATAAAGAAAAGAATATAAGTTGGTGTATTACCTGATTCTGATGACTTGCATTGATTGGAATCAGACGTCCACGATTTTAAATGGAGGAGAAAAAAAGTTCCTCTTTTCTGTCCAATACCACATGAAAGTCGTTTTGGCGGCAAACTCCGTAGCTTGCTAGCTTGTTTGCGCTGGCTTTCTGACTCTTATTTTGTTAGCGCAGGCGCGATGGAGCGGCACTTTTATTGTAAAGACAGGAACTGTGCGATCAGTCTTTAGGCTTTTGACGGGAAGTACGGTTGAAATAAAAAGTGTCTTTTTTCCTTTACACTTTTGGTTGGTGATTGAAACTTGTATTAGTAGATTGCACAGTACAGTACATATTCCGTACAATTGACCACTAAATGGTAACACCCCAATAAGTTTTTCAACTTGTTTAAGTCGGGTCATGTGACCGCCTGGCTCTGTTTGATTGGTCCAACGTCACCAGTGACTGCATGTGATTGGTGAAACACAGGCATGCGTAGATCCTACTTTGAAGCGCTGTCATAAACCAAAACAAACATTAACAGATAAATAAGCAAAAGTAGCAAGTAGCGAGCTTAATGTAGATAAATGGAACGGAGTAAAAGTCGCGTTTCTTCTCTATAAATACACTCAAGTAAAAGTAAAAGTATGTTGCATAAAAACTACTCGTAGAAGTACAATTTATCCCAAAAGTTACTCAAGTAAACGTTACGGAGTAAATGTAGCGCGTTACTACCCACCTCTGATAAAATACAACTAACACATGTAGAATTTTTTTACAATGGAGTTAAGGTTGTGCATCGTGCATTCAACCAGTTGCAAGCGCTGCATGGAACTCTCACTAAAAAGAGGATGGTCATGTTAAATCAAGACTTTGCATCTTAGTTGTTTCATCCGTTGAGTGGTTAATTTATAATTAAAGAAGGTTTTGTGCGTCGATACTGCCGCCATCTGCTGCCAGTCACAACAGGAGACATTGACTGCTTGCTCCTGTGCTGATTGGAGTCGAGGCAGCCAAGCATGGCTGATACAAAGAAAGAACTCAGAAATAAGGCTGCATTTTCCAAGACGTGCAAACTCAATGCTAAATGACGTTGATCATGCCATGTACTGTTATGTGGTCATTTCAACACCTCCAAACTTGGTTATCAAAACTACGACTAAGATGCATGTTACAATCTAGCAGATAGTGTGTAAAACATACAACACTTACAGTATAAACACTTTGTAGGGCTCAACAAATTCAGCTTAATGGCAAAAACTACTTTGTGTATGGCAACAAACCGTCCATACCAGGGGTAGGGAACCTATGGCTCTAGAGCCAGATGTGGCTCTTTTGATGACTGCATCTGGCTCTCAGATTGCTTAACGCGATAATTATGAATAATTTCGCTGGTAATCACAGTGCTAAAAATAACGTGCAAAACATAAAACATTCTCATGCATTTATATCCATCCATCCGTTTACTACCGCACCTGTTCAAGAAGTCGCATTAATGGTAAGAAGTATTTTATCTCACGATGGGGGGGGGGTTTGCAGCTTGCTGCGGGGTCGTTCTCCCAGGAAGGCAGACGGACTACTCGGGACATGGCATTTAGGTAAAAACGTGATTTAATTTTAACTAAAAAAATATACAAACAAAAATCGCTCACAGCGGGGGCACAACTTGTGCTAAAGAACAAAGCTAATGCATAAACAGACTAAGAACGTAAATCAAACAAAACTTACTTGGCATGGCATGAAGCACAAAAATATGGCAAGGCATGAAACAAGTCAGCACAGGGCGACTGACTGGCAAAGACGAGCTTAAATACTGCCTCTGATTAGTGCTCGGGAAGCAGGTGAGCAGGCGTTTTGTCCACCGGAGACAGGTGGACAAAATGAGTAACCAAGGAAACCAGACAAGGGAGTGGAAAAAAACAGGAACTTAAAGAGTCCAAAGGACAAACAGCACATGGCCAAACAAAAACATGATCAACAGATATGACATTTTATTTATTATTGGTTAGCTTCAGAATAACAGTGTTATTAAAAAGAATAAGATACTTATTATACTCTAAAAATGTTGGTCTTACTTAAAAATGCACGCACTTAGTTGTATTCAGTTTTGAAAAATATGATTAGCTGAGATAGGCGCCAGCGCCCCCCGCAACCCCAAAAGGGAATAAGCGGTAGAAAATGGATGGATATGGCTCTCACGGTAATACATTTTGAAATATTTGGCTTTCATGGCTCTCTCAGCCAAAAAGGTTCCCGACTACTGTCAACGTCTTGGAATTGCGCCTGCAAGCAAAGTCTACCAAATAATACTTGCAAATGAGACTCAGAAGTATAAGAAAACAAGATACAAAAACTAAACATTGGTTAATATTGTTAACGGTCCCTGACACAAGGCTGAAGCTTAGAGGTGACAGAGCTTTGGCTGCTGCTGCTCTCAAGCTTTGTAACGACCTACCTCTGAGTGTTAGACAAGCCTCCTCTCTTCCTGTTTTTAAATCTCCCTTAAAAACATACTTTTATTCCTTGGCTTTTAACACTAAGTGATATCCATCCTGCAATGGCGCCCCATTATACACCTGCTGTGAACCTGTTTTTATGTTTTATTTTTTTTTCATGTTCTGTTTGTGTTGTGTTGTTTACTCGGTTCTCGTATTATCTTTTAACCTGTCCATTGTACAGCACTTTGGCTACCCCTGTGGTAAATTTTAAATGTGCTTTATAAATAAAGTTGATTTGATTTGTTTTGAAATGTTATATATATATATTTTTTATTTCATTATTAAACAATTAACATTTATTACCGCATTAACAAACGAATGTAGCAAAAATTGAGTTGAGTACAGGTTTCAGTTCAAACTAGTATGGGGAATTGGTTCAAGTGTGAACGGTACAATTATATAATTGTCTATATAAATTAAATGCAATGTGTTGGACTTGGAACAAAAACAAAAGTTTCCGACTGACAAACACTTTTCAAACGTATAACAAATTCATAAAATCCCAAGCTGATACAAACAATATTACTGAAATAGATAAGCCCTCAAGCCATTACAACTTGTTCTTTAAAAAAGCTGTTGCAAAATTTGACATTTTAGGCCACAATAATCACAAAAAAGCCCACAGAATTCTATTCTGGGGGGATTGATGACATGATTAATAGCACACATGAGCTGTGTGTGTGTGGATTAGGAAAGTTGGGCTGACAATATGCTGATCCAGCCACAAGCACAAATGCAATTTAGTGCAGGGGTCCCCAACCCTAATTCAGGCCTTATTTTCACAGACCGGCCTTCAACCTGCATGAAAAATACAACTCACCATAATGCTGAATAAGTCAGAGACCTGGCCTATTTCCCTTTGCAAAGGAGCTCTCCAAATACTTTTTGTTTTTTTTTTTACTTATTTTTGATAACTTGTGGGCTTATTTTTTTGCTATTTGATGCTTTATACGATATACCTCATCCTAAGAACAAGAGCATGGACCTTAAAACTAGATGTACTTGCCATTACTTCCATTGGATTTATATTGCTTTCTATCCAATTTTATTTATTTTCTAAATGTGCAATATTTCATTTCTAGATGCACTTATGTATGCTTTTTGGTGCAATTTTCTAAGCGTAAACACATCTGTGTCAGAGTTGCCACTGACAGTTTGTTTGTGTTTTAGTTTATCCTCTGTGTGTTTAGTATTTCCTGTCCTTAGTTCCCGTCTAGTGCTCTTATTTTGGTTCAGCTTCCTGTTTGTCTCCCTGTGTCCTGTTTTCACTCAGCTGTGGCTAATTGGCATCTGGTCACACCTGATGTCAATCAGCCAGCTCCTACTTTACCTGCTTTGTTCCTCCAGTCAGTGCTGGATCATTGTATTGTCTTGTTGATGTCACATCTAGTCGCTCTTGTGATGTGTTATCGCTCCTGTTTGTGTCATACCTTGTCTTTGCAGAGTAGCGGTAAGCTATATTCAGTTGATGTTTGTAGCTTACTGTTTTTTTTTCCCTGCTTCCGTTTTATTTTTCATTGTACAAGTACGACTTCTGTTTGCCTCTTCGCTACCCGTTAGCTTCCACGCTAAGCTCCTGTTCGTTATTTTCTAGCTCCCAGGCTAGCTCATTTTGTTTGATTATCCGCCTCGTGCGCGCTTTGTGTTTGTACCCATTTGGTTTTGTTTTTGTCTTAGTATTTAATTAAATCATATTTTCTCATTTTATGCCTGCCTCCATCTCTGCATCTTGGGGTTCGTCACCAAATAACTGTGACAATCTGGTAATGCTAATTGCAGTATTTGTGCAATAGGGCTAAGTGCAATAACAGCTGCACTTTAACTTACTAGATAAAGGGAGATGTGTATTTTCTTCCTTCAGCACACTCCATACATGCAACAATTGTAGCACACTTGCATTTTAGCACTTCTCCATCCACTTAATGGTGACTTTTTACCTGATCTGTTCTCATGCCGCAACCTACTGTCTCCATTTTATTTTATTTTTATCATTAAATCTAAATCTGTGTATTTTATTGTAGTGATTATGTCAAACTTAACATTTTACCATCAACCTGCCAGATGGAAATCAGCCATTGGCTACAATCTAGGACATGTACATTTTATATGTTCATTAATGTGCATTGTCCCATGTAACAATGATATAAGGAGACCAAG
This sequence comes from Nerophis ophidion, assembly GCF_033978795.1. Taxonomy (NCBI): domain Eukaryota; kingdom Metazoa; phylum Chordata; class Actinopteri; order Syngnathiformes; family Syngnathidae; genus Nerophis; species Nerophis ophidion. The sequence goes on from NC_084625.1 coordinate 44,220,077, forward strand.
CGTCTTTTCGTGTCGTCCTCGCCAGTTTCGGGTCCTAAACAGCTGTCAAATTGTACCAACTGGTTGGAATACCTACTCAGACTTCTTCTGTCTAGGTGAGATGCATGATCTATGATCTACAATTAATTTATATGGAGCAAGGAAGCGAGGAAGCAGCAGACCACTCAATGATGTAAACAGGGACATACGGTAGTGATCACGGCACCGCTATAAATAGTTTGGTTGCATTGGCATCTATAATAACAATATAACTAATACTTAGTTGATATTCAGGTCGCAAAATGTAAATGGAGTATTGTTGGTGCTTTTTGAATGGTTATTTATTGGATTTTACGGACAAAATACATTGGCTCTGATATAAGCTGACTTTTATTTAGGTTTATTTAATATTTAGACTGCATCATGTCTTTCATAATGACTGTGATTGATAGGCAAAATAAAAATAAAAAATTGCAGTTCCTAGCTAAGTTGAAGAAAATAAGGTTGTTTATAAATAATTTAGTGTTTCCGTGCAGCCTGGTAGCAAATACGTCACGGATCGGTGGTTAAGGGGCCACTGGAGTATTTGCTCCTCCACAGTTCCATTTCACAAACTTTCATAAAATAAGGCAAATGAGTCCACGCAATAGTCCAAATGAAGCAATCCTGATAGCGATGATTAATTTTTACATGGGACCACGTACTTTAGAGGGATGTAACGATATGAACATTTCCTATTACGCTTCTTGTCACCAAAATTATCACGGTTTTCATTATGACAGTATTGTTGAATGTGCTCAAAATATGCACACACACACACACACACACACACACACACACACACACACACACACACACACACACACACACACACACACAGCCACGTTTTATTTTGAAAATGTGAATTTAAAAACTTTGTGAGGGTTTTTTCAATGTTAAAGAAAAAAAAAGTGTGTTGGGCACGTCCGTTTTATATGACGTCACTTCCGACATTTTCCTTCGAGTATCGATCGATTGCTCTGAGCTAAGAGAGCACGGCCAGTGTGTGAATATTTTAATTGCTCGGACAGTAATGTGTCTATACAAGTGTGGATTCTGTATACTTAAGTTTCGTGTTTAGATGAAGGAATAGTGCTGCATAAGTTTGAGAAAAATCCTATTTACAATTTTTCTCTCCAAAAATAGTGATTGTGATTCCGTTTGCAATTTTTTATATTTTATACAAATAAATGCATACAACTGACAATAATAGAGAAGGAGGACATGTTACTTTTAGACTGTCAATCAACATATTTTTGTCTCAAGGTGCCACACAGAACAATATGCAAAAATGTACTTTAAAAAATATTTGGCTTAATTTTTAAATCATGCACTTAAACTGAATAATCAATTAAAACTTTACAGTGTTTATAATGTAATCATAATATAAAATATTATTGCTAGTAAACATTTAAAAAGATATAAACTTTTATTTTTCATTACTAGAAAATTGTTCACCATTGTACTGTAATTGGAAGGTAAATAACTTAGTTGTCCTAAATAAACAAATAAAAAGAGGAATTGACTAATTTCAGAGAGCTAACATTTAACTTGAAGAAATATTGAACATGTTCTTCTTTTTTCCCGGTTGGAAAAACTTGTCACAGTCATTCTCACTTGTTTGTCCGTGTTGATGGGCTCATATTGCCCATCCGATTCAAACCTGATATATGCCCACAACGAAACATTTAGCGTTGCAATCATATTTTTTCCCTCCTAAATTTTATGACTTTGCGGAAGTTCTCACGGGCGAGTCGCGGGGCTCTCTGACTGTACGTGCTTCCTGTGTGTGCGCGGTCTCGCTGAGTCATGCTCCGCCCACCCAAACAAAGATTATGAACGATGGAAGGGAGGCTCACTGTCTTCAGTTAATTATACTGTTAAATAAACACTTCAGGTGCTGAGAGCGATGCGCAGAGACTTATTTCTCCCTGTTTGAAGCAAGAAAAAATTCAGGCTCAAAAATTTGTGCCGGTGTCGGCAAAGAAGAAAAACAAACACCTACGCCTCTTGCGTTTATGTAATCGCACTAATTATAACCTCAATGTCGTTTAATCATGTAGCCTTATGGAGGAAAGTCTTTTTTCAATGGGAAAGTGGTTAATGTCTCTTCTACTCATGTTAGCATTTAAGTTAGCTAATGCTAGCTTGCTTGCTTCTCCAATAAATGAGCAGTGTCACAGGTCCTTGAGTCAATCAAAGTGTTATCAGTGTTTTACAGTAACTTTTATTCAAAACTAGAGATGTCCGATAATATCGGACTGCCAATGTTATCGGCAAATTAATGCTTTAAAATGTAAAATTGGAAATCATCGGTGTCGGTTTCAAAAAGTTAAATGTATGACTTTTTAAAACCCCACTGTACATAGTGATATAAGATAGATAGATAGATAGATAGTACTTTATTGATTCCTTCAGGAAAATTAAAATTCCTGCTGTACAGAAGAATTTTTTATTAATATTTCTTAAAAAAAAAAAAAAAAAAAAAAAATTAAAAGTTTAAAGGGACTGCCTTTGGGTGCTGGCCCAATCACATAATATCTACGGCTTTTCACACACAGAAGTGAATGCAACGCATACTTGGTCAACAGCCATACAGGTCACACTGTGGGTGGCCGTATAAACAACTTTAACACTGTTACAAATGTGCGCTACACTGTGCACCCACACCAAACAAGGAGAAACACATTTTGGGAGAACATCCGGACTGTAACACAACATAAACAACAGAAGGAATACCCAGAAACCCTTGCAGCACTAACTCTTCCAGGACGCTACAATATACACCTCTGCACCCCTCAACCTCCTCATGCTCTCTCGGGGAGAGCATGTCCCAAAATCCAAGCTGCTGTTTTGAGGCATGTTGAAAAAAAATAATGCACTTTGTGACTTCAATAATAAATATGGCAGTGCCATGTTGGCATTTTTTTCCATAACTTGAGTTGATTCATTTTGGAAAACCTTGTTACATTGTTTAATGCATCCACCGGGGCATCACAACAAAATTAAGCATAATAATAATTCCACAACTGTATATATCGGTGTCGGTTGATATCGGTATCTGTAATTAAGAGTTGGACAATATTGGATATTGGCAAAAAGCCGTTATGATATCTCTATTTCAAATGGTAATACTAACCATGTGGAGTTTTTCATTATACCGTTTATCGTCAAAGTAGAAACAAACAACATGCAAATAATGAGCATATTTAGGTTCATTAATAAAATAACAGCGTAAGACCAGTTCTATATTATTTAACTTCCATTGTCATCTGCTAAGTAAAAAATAAAATCAACATAACTGCAGAGCACCACTCCATTATCATACAAACCCTGTTTCCATGAGTTGGGAAATTGTGTTAGATGTAAATATAAACGGAATACAGTGATGCTTACGTGGAGTGATTTCTCCAGATTCTCGGAACCTTTTGATGATATTATGGACCGTAGATGTTGAAATCCCTAAATTTCTTGCAATTGCACTTTGACAAACGTTGTTTTTAAACTGTTTGACTATTTGCTTTCTTGTGAAAGTCTGAGCATTTTTTGGGAAGCTGTTTTTATACCCAATCATGGCACCCACCTGTTCCCAATTAGCCTGCACACCTGTGGGATGTTCCAAATAAGTGTTTGATGAGCATTCCTCAACTTTATCAGTATTTATTGCCACCTCTCCCAACTTCTTTGTCACGTGTTGCTGGCATCAAATTCTAAAGTTAATGATTTTTTGCAAAAAAAAAAAAAAAAATGTTATCAGTTTGAACATCAAATATGTTGTCTTTGTAGCATATTCAACTGAATATGGGTTGAAAAGGATTTGCAAATCATTGTATTCCGTTTATATTTACATCTAACACAATTTCCCAACTCATATGGAAACAGGGTTTGTAAAAGGCAAGGGAAACAAGGAAAATTCTAACTTATTGACATATTTGTAAGTCCAAAGTTTGGTATAATTTGCTTTTCGACAAAATTTTGCCCCGATTTTCGCATACATAGAGCCTTCATTATCATACAGCCAAAATATGCACGTATTTAGAGCCAAACAAAGAATCCCAGGCGTTGGTGACTCAGTCTCCCGCACTTGACTGAAAGGTAGCATGCAAAGGATGTAAAGCAGAAAGCAGAGAAGTTGTTTTTTGACCTTGTCGTGAAAAACATCTCCCTGCAGCGTGGTGAAAGAAGTCCCTTATCTATAATAGGGAAACAGCATCTGCACCATTCAGCTAAAAAAAAATCCACAAGAGAAAGGGTGGACCAACAAAAGCCAAAAGAAGATTCCTATTAGGCTAGCAAAATGATAAAAAAGACACCATAATATCATCCTGACGGACACCTGCTGTGATAGCAATCTCCATGGAGCCAGGGTGAACTTTCCAATCCAGCAAAACACAACAGGAACTATTTCAAGCGTGGCCAAAAGCACGTCTGGATGAAAATACAGATGGTATTCATGGAGGTTGCGACATTCAGCAGATGGCACTGTGATGAAAAAAGATTTGTGTGTGGCCCGCACATTAGCACCGCCTGCAGGATCGGAGTGTTATAAATATGTTATAATTATATTGCCACGATGGTACATTTTTAGTCTACTTTAACCTTTTGTTTTCGACCCTTTTTTGTGCCCTTGTGTGCGTTATCCTTTCCATCCTTATCCTTTCCAAGTGAGCTACTGTGTGGAACAATTTCCCTTGAGTATCATTAAAGTTTGTCTAATCAGGGGTGGGCAACCCAAAATGTTGAAAGAACCATATTGGACCAAAAATACAAAAACAAATCTGTCTGGAGCCGCAAAAAAATAAAAGCCATATTACATACAGATAGTGTGTCATGAGATATAAATTGAATTAAGAGGACTTAAAGGAAACTACCTACAAATGAGGCATAATGATGCAATATGTACTTACAGCTGGCCTAAATAGTATGTTAGCATCGATTAGCTTGCAGTCAAGCAGTGACCAAATATGTCTGATTAGCACTCCACACAAATCAATAACATCAACAAAACTCACCTTTGTGCATTCATGCACAATGTTAAAAGTTTGACAAAAAGAGACAGAAAAAGAAGTGGCTTAAAACACGTCCTAGAAAGTCGGAGAAAGTTGTACGTGTAAACAAACTACAGTGAGTTCAAGGACCGTCAAAATTAGTAGGACAAAACGGCGCTCACCAAATAATCGAATCAGTGAAGCATGTTTAATATAAACAATGTCCTTTATGACAATTAGGGAGGTTTGTGTCATGTTTGTCATCCTGCAGAAACCATATTAAAACAAAAAAAAAAATTATTTTTCCCCTCATTTTTTTCCATTTTTGAAAAAGGTCCAGAGAGCCACTAGGGCGGCGCTAAAGCGTCACATGCGGCTCTAGAGCCTAGACCTAACTGGTCGGTCAAAACCACTGTGGTTCTTCTTTAATGCAGGCTAGCGTGCTAGTTAGCAATAAATAGGAATGTAACGATATGAAAATATATCACGGCGTCGTTGGATGTGCTCAAATAGTAATATTTGAATAGTTTAACCAAAAAAAAATATATAAATAGACTATAAGTGTAAAAATACTATAAGTATTTTTGGTTGAAAAAAAGAGATAAAGAAGTAAAATACAGCACTATGTCATCAGTTTCTGATTTATTCAATTGTATAACAGTGCAAACTATTGCTCATTTGTAGTGGTCTTTCTTGAACTATTTGGAAAAAAAGATATAAAAATAACTAAAAACTTGTTGAAAAATAAACAAGTGATTAAATTATAAATAAAGATTTCTACACATAGAACTAATCATTGGCCCTTCAATAAGGTGGCGACTTGTCCAGGGTGTACGCCGCCTTCCGCCCGATTGTAGCTGAGATAGGCGCCAGCGCCCCCCGCGACCCCAAAAGGGAATAAGTGGTAGAAAATGGATGGATGGAACTAATCATCAATTTAAAGTGCCCTCTTTGGGGATTGTAATAGAGATCCATCTGGATTCAGGAACTTCATTCTAAACATTTCTTTACAAAAAAAGAAATCTTTAACATCAATATTTATGGAACATGTCCACAAAAAAATCTAGCTGTCAACACTGAATATTGCATTGTTGCATTTCTTTTAACAGTTTATGAACTTACATTCATATTTTGTTGGAGTATTATTCAATGAATATTTTTGAATTGTTGCCATTTTTAAAATATTTAAAAAAAATCTTACGTACCCCTTGGCATACTTTCAAGTACCCCCAGGGGTACGCGTACCCCCATTTGAGAACCACTGCTTTAGAAGAATATTGTTATTTAAGTGGTAAAATTATGTTTATCTACTTCTGTTTTAGAGGTTGTTGTTTTTTAATAAGGGGAAAACCAGGGTTGCACATGTGTCTCCTCTGCACTCCACCTGAGCTTTGAACATCTGGACGGAAAGGACACACACGTGCAGATGTTGTTTCTGGACTTCAACTTGGCGTTCAACACCATCATTCCGCAGCACTTGGTGAGTAAACTGGCCCCCCTTGGATTCAGTACCCCACTATGCAAGTGGCTGCTTGACTTCCTCACAGACAGACCGCAGTCTGTGAGAGTGGACAACATCATCACCAGGGCCATCTCGCTGAACACCGGCTCCCCCCGGGGCTGCGTTCTGAGTCTGCGTTGATGACCCACGACTGCTGCGCCAGGTCCACAACTAACCACGTTGTGAAGTATGCGGACGACACGACAGTAGTGGGCCTCATCCGTGACAACAACAACATGGACTACAGGGAGGTGAAACATCTGGTTGACTGGTGCAGAACCAACAACCTGGTCCTTAACATTACCAAGACCAAGGAGATCATTGTCGACTTCAGGAAGCACCAGTCCAGCCACACTCCACTCTTCATAAACGGCACAGCGGTGCAGATCGTAAGCAGCACCAAGTTCCTGGGGGTGCAGATCACTGACAATATGACCTGTTCTCTACACACCAGAGCTCAGCAGCGCATGCACTTTTTGCGTCGGATGAAAAGAGCACAGCTCCCTCCCCCCGTTCTCAACACATTCTACAGAGGCACTATGGCAGGGGTGTCAAACTTAAATACAGAGTGGGTCAAAATTTTAAACTGAACAAAGCCGCGGGCCAACGTTGAACAAATTAACCTTTTAATAGGGACCCAAACAAGTTTTGCATTGAATATTAAACAAGCAAGGCTTATCGAGTTTCAAATTATAATAATGAGTAAAAAATATCAATGGCATATCAAATAAAATTTAAATAGAAATAGGGGGAGTGGGGTGTGGGGGTAGCGGGTTGTATATTGTAGCGTCCCGGAAGAGTTAGTGCTGCAAGGGCTTCTGGGTATTTCTTCTGTTGTGTTTATGTTGTGCTACAGTGCGGATGTTCTCCCGAAGTGTGTTTGTCATTCTTGTTTGGTGTGGCTTCACAGTGTGGCGCATATTTGTAAAAGTGTTAAAGTTGTTTAAACGGCCACCCTCAGTGTGACCCTTATGACTGTTGATCAAGTATGCCTTGCATTCACATGAGTGTGTTAAAGCCGCAAACTGTATATTATGTGACTGGCCCGGCACGTTGTATGTATGGCGGAAAAGCGGACGTGACGACAGGCTGTAGAGGACGCTAAAAGCGGTGCCTTCAAGGCAAAACCCCAATATTGTTGTCCGGGTGGAAATCGGGAGAAATTCGGAAGAATGGTTGCCCCGGGAGATTTTCGGGAGGGGCACTGAACTTTGGGAGTCTCCGGGAAAATCATGAGGGTTGGCAAGTATGAGTATCAGCGGTGAATGCGGTGTTATATAGGCATCCCCTATGAATAATGCTGGCGGGCCAGCTCTAATCTTAATTTGATATTACCTCAAGGGCCAATTGAAATTACATGGCGGGCTAAATTTTGCCCACGGGCCAGAGTTTGACACCCATGCACTATGGAGAGCCTACTGACCAACTGCATCTGTGTCAGGACTGGACCCTGCAGTGTCTCAGACTGGTAGTCTCTGCAGAGAGTGGCGAGGACGGCGGAAAAAATCATCGGGACTCCATTTCTTCCAATGCAGGAGATCTCAAAAAGCCGCTGCCTGACCAGGGCTCAGAAAATCTGCAGCGACTCCTCTCACGCCCACCAATCGTGCAACAACAAGTATCACTTTCCGATCTTCTTGCACAACCAGCCATCTCTTTAGTGGTGTCTCCGATTATCTTTAAAGGCCTACTGAAACCCACCACGCAGTCTGATAGTTTATATATCAATGATGAAATATTAACATTGCAACACATGCCAATACGGCCTTTTTAGTTTACTAAATTGCAATTTTAAATTTCCCGGGACTTTTTTCTTGAAAACGTCGCGTAATGATGACGTGTACATGTGACGTTACGGGCTGTTACAAAGTATGAGCGCTGCACACACACACAGCTAAAAGTTGTCTGCTTTAACCGCATAATTACACAGTATTTTGGACATCTGTGTTGCTGAATCTTTTGCAATTTGTTCAATTAATATTGGAGAAGTCAAAGTAGAACAATGGAGTTGGGAAGCTTTAGCCACACAAACACACGGTGATTCCTTGTTTAAAATTCACGGAGTTGAAACTTTACTATGGATCACAGCGGACATGGATCCAGACCACTTGTCAACCAGCAGGTTTGCTGGTTGACATATCAGCTGAGCTTGCGCCTCCCGTACAGCTGCCGTCGACTTCCTCGGGACACTGCGCGTCAACACCCGGCCGTTGTCGTACACTTCAGACTATCAGGTACTGTTAAACTCACTAAAACACTGCAACACAATAGAAAGATAAGGGATTTCCCAGAATTATCCTAGTAAATGTGTCTAAAACCATATGAATCGGTCTCAATTCAACGCGATTGCAATCGCGTTTTTTTTTTTTTTTTTTTTTTTTTCTAGTCCGTCGCTATCAATATCCTCAAACACAAATCTTTCATCCTCGCGCAAATTAATGGGGAAATTGTCGTTTTCTCAGTCCGAATAGCTGTTTTTGTTGGAGGATCCCATTAAAATCAATGTGAATATATGAGGAGCCCTCAATATGTGACGTCATCGTCTGCAACTTCCGGTAGAGGCGGGGCTTTTCTCCAGTTGCGAACTTTATCATGGATGTTCTCTACTAAATCCTTTCAGCAAAAATATGGCAATATCGCGAAATGATCAAGTATGACACATAGAATGGACCTGCTATCCCCATTTAAATAAGAAAATCTCATTTCAGTAGGCCTTTAAGAGTTGTTCACAGAATGGGAAAATAAAAAACAGTGCACAAAGACTATTGACTGCTATTCGAAGTATGTTGACAAGGATTCATCCTCGCGAGACATGTCATGAATGCAACCATACCCAAACAAAATTAATGAGTTTTGCTACCATTTTTTCTGGACCCAGCCAAACACAAATAGCTGTTTTTCGAGCTTTCATCTGTTTTGCTGTGTAAAAATACATCTGAAACACCAGAAAGTTTGACATGTCTGGGAACATACCAGACAGAAAGTGCTTGAAATCACTCCTCAAAATTTTTTGGTCAACGTATATGAATCAATTGTACTGCGTTGTTTAAGTTTTTTGCTCAAATTTGATTTTAGTGGTTTAATTGACCACCACTTTGTTCATCGGAAGTAAATGCGTGACAACTAGAGATGCGCGGTTTGCGGTCTCATACGCGGAGTCCGCGGATAAACCACGGGTCGGGCAGTTGACATGACGAAAAAATAGGTTTTAATTAGATACGGGCGGGTGGCGGTTGAACCATCCGGAAATATTTGATATGCATGGTTCTGTGATCGGTATCCTTTGCCATTCAAAGTGCCATTTAAGACCCGTGTCATAAAGCGAAAAAGACATTAATAGACGATATTATTCTCCTAAATGACTGCCGGTAGTCACCCAGATAATAAGTATTAGGGCGTGCTATAAAGCCATTGGCTTTGTCGCCTTCTACAACATGTACGATCTGCTTGTCAGTCCAGCATCATGTGTGTGGCTTCCGCAACACGCACTCGACTGCAAGGCATACTGGGTGACACAGAGTACACTAATGGTTGTGATATAAACAATTTTAATACTCTTAGTAATATGCGCCACGCTGTAAAGCCACAGGAATTGTCACGGATACAAAGGATTATGGGTATTTGTTGTGTTGCATTTATGTTGTGTTACTGTGAGGATGTTCTCCCGAAATGTGTTTGTCAATCTTGTTGAGTGTGGCTTCACAGCGTGGCGAATATTAGTAAGTATTAAAGTTGTTTATATCACAACCATCAGTGTACTCTGTATCACCCAGTATGCCTTTCAATCTTGAACGTGTAATTGCGGAAGCTGCACACAACATGTTGCCGGACCAACAATCGGTTCATACATTTTGTTAAAGGTGTCTAAGGCGACGGCTTCGCAGCACGCTCAAATTCTTGTCATCAGGATGAACGTCAATTTGATAGTCGCGAGAACATTAGCGGTTCCAATTGTCTTCAGTACTCTGTGAAACAGGTTTAAATAGCTCTGTGAGTGGTAAAGGCGGACAACCTCTGATGTATTTCAGCGGGCGGTTGGCGGGCGGGTACGGTCCTGATAAAATGTTGGTTCGGGTGGATGGCGGGTTGATGACGACTTTGGTGATGCGGATGCGGATGATATAATTGCCTATCCGTGCATCTCTAGTGAGAACATGCCATATGATCAAAAAGACACAATTTCAGCCCTAACAGTGCCATGGTTGAACCGGGTCGGCTATACGGTAGGACATTTTTTTATAGTTTGTTCCTGTGATTTGATGGCTTATTCACGGGACTCTTCTTCGTCCTTGCTTTCTCCGTTCCGTCAGTAAAAAGGCAGTGTTAAAAAAAACCTTCCAAAAATGTAAATCGCTGCTAAACAGCTAAACGTCGGGACCCAGGATGGATCGCTTGCCTGTGTATCGGTTGGGGACATCTCTACGATGCCGATCCGCCTCCGCTTGGGATGGTTTCCTGTGGACGGGACTCTCGCTGCTGTCTTGGATCCGCTTTGAACTGAACTCTCGTGGCTGTGTTGGAGCCACTATGGATTGAACTTTCACAGTATCATGTTAGACCCGCTCGACATCCATTGCTTTCGGTCCCCTTGAGGGGGTGGGGGGGTTGCCCACATTTGAGGTCCTCTCCAAGGTTTCTCATAGTCATCATTGTCACTGGCGTCCCACTGGGTGTGAGTTTTCCTTGCCCTTATGTGGGTTCTTCCGGGGATGTCGTAGTGGTTTGTACAGTCCTTTGAGACATTTGTGATTTGGGGCTATATAAATAAACATTGATTGATTGATTGATTGAAAAAAAGCCCAGAGACAGCTCTTATCGCGGAATACTCATAGGTCAGGGTACTTGTAAGACGAGGTACCACTGTTTATCATTAATACCATTCATTGTTACATCCTTACTTAGAAAATGTGTTTTTAATGTGTGCTTCTTCAAACAGCCTCTTGGGTGTCTCTTCCCCACGGAGGACAACATTTTGAGTTCCTCCGTGTTTGTTTCTCAGTATTGCTCCTTTTGTCCATTGTCCTGCTTGCGAGGCCAAAGCTGTTTTTGTCTTTAAGACAGATGTGCAGTCCCACACGATATTACCATCTGTCGTTCCTTTCATTCCGTTCTTTTGCAGGGGCCAGAAATTAGACAGTAGACAATAAAACACAAAACGCGAGCAAGTGTTTTCTTGAGCTGAAAGAGTATTATTGCATGTACTATTCATGTACTGCACAAACTACTAATCTGACTCCATTTGCTTGCAGGTGGTGTAGTGACGCTGCTTCTTAAAGGGGAACATTATCACCAGACCTATGTAAGTGTCAATATATACCTTGATGTTGCAGAAAAAAGACCATATGTTTTTTAACCGATTTCCGAACTCCAAAAGGGTGAATTTGGCGATTTAAACGCCTTTAAATTTTGTTAGCTGTCGGAGCAATGACCTTTCACCTGTGACCTCACAACGGGTAGCAATCCGCCATTTTCTCAAACACATTATACACACCAAGTCAAATCAGCTCTGTTATTTCAATCAATCAATCAATCAATGTTTACTTATATAGCCCTAAATCACTAGTGTCTCAAAGGGCTGCACAAACCACAACACAAACCACTACGACATCATCGGTAGGCCCACATGGGGCGGCATTGCTCGGTTGGTAGAGCGGCCGTGCCAGCAACTTGAGGGTTGCAGGTTCGATTCCCACTTCCGCCATCCTAGTCACTGCCGTTGTGTCCTTGGGCAAGACACTTTACCCACCACTCCCATTGCCACCCACACTGGTTTAAATGTAACTTAGATATTGGGTTTCACTATGTAAAGCGCTTTGAGTAACTATAGAAAAGCGTTATATAAATATAATTCACTTCACTTCACATAAGGGCAAGGAAAACTCACACCCAGTGGGACGTCGGTGACAATGATGACTATGAGAACCTTGGAGAGGACGAAAGCAATGGATGTCGAGCGGGTCTAACATGATACTGTGAAAGTTCAATCCATAATGGATCCAACACAGCTGCGAGAGTCCAGTCCAAAGCGGATTCCAACACAGCAGCGAGAGTCCCGTCCACAGCGGAGCAAGCAGGAAACTATTCCAAGCGGAGGTTTTTAACGACTGTTTTCCGTACCTTGGAGACATTATGCCTCGTCGGTGTGTTGTCGGAGGGTGTAACAACACGATCAGGATTCAAGTTGCACCAGTGGCCAAAAGATGCGAAAGTCCCTCGTTTGTTCTGCACACTGTACCGACGACAGCTATGCTACAACAGAGATGGCAAGAATGTGTGGATATCCTGCGGTACTCAAAGCAGATGCATTTCCAACGATAAACTCAATGAAAACACAAAGGTGAGTTTTGTTGATGTTATTGACTTACAGTATGTGGGGTGTGCTAATCAGACATATTTGGTCACGGCATGACTGCCAGCTAATCAATGCTAACATGCTATTTAGGCTAGCTGTATGTACATATTGCATCATTATGCCTCATTTGTAGCTTAATTTGCATCCAGCCTTTCCCTCCACCCACATTTAATGCCAAAATAACACATATCAATCAATCAATCAATATTTACTTATATAGCCCTAAATCACTAGTGTCTCAAAGGGCTGCACAAACCACAACACAAACCACTACGACATCCTCAGTAGGCCCACAAGGAAAACTCACACCCAGTGGGACATCGGTGACAATGATGACTATGAGAACCTTGGAGAAAACGAAAGCAATGGATGTCGAGCGGGTCTAACATGATACTGTGAAAGTTCAATCCATAATGGATCCAACACAGCTGCGAGAGTCCAGTCCAAAGCGGATTCCAACACAGCAGCGAGAGTCCCGTCCACAGCGGAGCAAGCAGGAAACCATCCCAAGCGGAGGTTTTTACGACTGTTTTCCGTACCTTGGAGACATTATGCCTCGTCGGTGTGTTGTCGGAGGGTGTAACAACACGATCAGGGACGGATTCAAGATGCACCAGTGGCCAAAATATGCCAAAATCCCTCGTTTGTTCTGCACACTGTACGACAGCTGTGCTACAACAAAGGTGGCAGAGATGGCAAGAATGTGTGGATGTCCTGCGACACTCAAAGCAGATGCATTTCCAACGATATTGTCAACGAAATCCCAAAGGTGAGTTTTGTTGACGTTATTGATGTTGAGTGGGCTAATCAGACATATTTGGTCAAGGCATGACTGCAAGTTAATTGATGCTAACATGCTATTTAGGCTAGCTGTATGTATATATTGCATCATTGTGCCTCATTTGTAGCTATATTTGCATCCAGCCTTTCCCTCCACCCACATTTAATGCCAAACAAACACATACCAATCGTTGGTTAGAAGGCGATCGCCGAATTCGTCCGCGTTTCCTCCCGCTTGCGCCGCTGAAATCAGAATCTGAATCAGAGCTACTATGCCAGGGGTAGGGAACATATGGCTCTAGAGCCAGATGTGGCTCTTTTGATGACTGCATCTGGCTCTCTGATAAATCCGAGTTGACGTTGCTTAACACGATAAGTAATGAATAATTCCAGTTGTAATCACAGTGTTAAAAATAATGTTCAGAATATAAACTATTTTCATGCATTTTTAATCCGTCCATCCGTTTCCTACCGCACCGGTTCAAAAAGTTGCGTCAATGGTAAGAAGTTATTTATTTATTATTGGTTAGTGTAGGGCTTGCCCTCCTGGGGGTTCTTCAGACCCCCAAGCACCGACATGAGAGCCTGTTTCGGGATTACTATATTGTTTTATTTTTCAATAAATCTCTCAGTTGTTTTCCAGCAATTGTATTTCCAGCCCCAACCCCATCTCTCCTCCTGGCTGCTGCTTATAACAGAGCGACAGGTGATTAGATGACAAGGCCCAGGTGGGCCGTCCACGCACCTGTCGCTGCAGGCCCGCAGGCCACGCACCCTCCACAGTTAGCTTCAGAATAACAATGTTATTAGTGAAGTGAATTATATTTATATAGCGCTTTTCTCTAGTGACTCCAAGCGCTTTACATAGTGAAACCCAATATCTAAGTTACATTTAAACTAGTGTGGGTGGCACTGGGAGCAGGTGGGTAAAGTGTCTTGCCCAAGGACAAAACGGCAGTGACTAGGACGGCGGAAGCGGGAATCGAACCTGCAACCCCTCAAGTTGCTGGCACAGCCGCTCTACCAACCGAGCTAAGTCATCCCTATTTGCAAAATTCAACACATTTCATTCAAAATCATTTCAATCAAGGGGACATTTAATTTTGTTTTATATATTTATATTTAGTTTTGAGTTTTGTAATCCAACCACAACTTAGATTACTTGGAAGAAAAAAGGTACTATCTGGCAACAGATCCAGGCATATTTAAGAGGTAGAAGTCAAAAATCAATCAATGTTTACTTATATAGCCCTAAATCACTAGTGTCTCAAAGGGCTGCACAAACCACCACAACATCCTCGGTAGGCCCACATAAGGGCAAGGAAAACTCACACCCAGTGGGACGTCGGTGACAATGATGACTATGAGAACCTTGGAGAGGAGGAAAGCAATGGATGTCGAGCGGGTCTAACATGATACTGTGAAAGTTCAATCCATAATGGATCCAACAAAGTCGCGAGAGTCCAGTCCAAAGCGGATCCGACACAGCAGCGAGAGTCCCGTTCATAGCGGAGCCAGCAGGAAACCATCCCAAGCGGATGCGGATCAGCAGCGCAGAGATGTCCCCAGCCGATACACAGGCAAGCAGTACATGGCCACCGGATCGGATCGGACCGGACCCCCCCTCCACAAGGGAGAGTGGGACATAGAAGAAAAAGAAAAGAAACGGCAGATCAACTGGTCTAAAAAGGGAGTCTATTTAAAGGCTAGAGTATACAAATGAGTTTTAAGGTGAGACTTAAATGCTTCTACTGAGGTGGCATCTCGAACTGTTACCGGGAGGGCATTCCAGAGTACTACAGGCTCACCTGCACTGGCTTCCTGTGCACTTAAGATGTGACTTTAAGGTTTTACTACTTACGTATAAAATACTACACGGTCTAGCTCCATCCTATCTTGCCGATTGTATTGTACCATATGTCCCGGCAAGAAATCTGCGATCAAAGGACTCCGGCTTATTAGTGATTCCCAAAGCCCAAAAAAAGTCTGCGGGCTATAGAGCCCAAAATAAAAATAAAAAGTTGCTAAATATATCTCAGTCGGGGTTGGTTTTTTACCTTACTGTACGTACACCTTCCCTTCCTCCTCTAAAAATTACTTTTTTTTTATGAAGCAAGCACCAGATATGATATCGAAAAAGTAAACTTCAATTTCAACACCAGTGACAATGACAGAGGTTTTGCTTTTTTCTGTGAAAAAAAACAACAAAAAGACAGTGTGTGATTGTTTAGGGGCTGCAAACAGGATGTTGAATTCCACTGAAGTGAACTTTACTGTGAAATGGTGTGCTTCTGAAGCAGTAATACCATCCATCCATTTTCTATTGTATATTCTTATTACAAAGAATAAGAGACCTATTATACTCTAGAAATGTTGGTTTTACTTAAAAATGCACGCGTTTAGTTGTGTTCAGTGTTAAAAAAAAATATTATATGGCTCTTACGGAAATATATTTCAAAATATTTGGCTTTTTGGCTCTCTCAGCCAAAAAGGTTCCCGACCCCTGTACTATGCTATACCTTTCTGGGCTATCCGCCATGTTTGTCTCTGGTGGCTTCACGCAGTGACGTCACAGGACGATAGACGGGTGGACATAACGATAGTTAAAATCAGGCACTTTGAGGCCGTTTTTCGGGGTATTGCGTGTTGGGTAAAATTTTGAGAAAAACTTTGAAAAATAAAATAAGCCACTGGGAACTGATTTTTATTGGTTTTAACCCTTCAGAAATGGTGATAGTGTTCCCCTTTAAAGAAAGCCAACACATTTGAGGCAGTCAATCACGGCCGCACCGTGGGGGTCGCCCAGGCGGGCTGCTTTTCATTACCTGCCTGTCAGCAGTCACTGCAAACATGCTGCCTGTCGTGTCAGGACAAGAAGATGTGCCAGAGACCAGCAGCAGCAGTCGGCCTACTGAAAAAGCCCACGGAGCCGAAAGAGCGACAACTTCAGCTTAACGTGTCACAAAATAGGGAGTGACTTCAATTAGACATGTGCGGGTAAAATAATAAAGCATTTAGGATTGTCAGCTTTGTGAGAGATGGCCACATGTTTAATCGATCACAAAACATGTGCCTCCACCGAAGTAGCCTTCCAGTCCTTAAATGCTCCCCATAATATATTCATCATCCCACAGCGTGCAGTAACGCCGGCATGGTGACAAAGACCTTGAAATGGAAGTCAATTAGCACTTCATCATCTTCTCTACGCCTCTAATGGCCACAAATAATCCATTCATCCACAACAAAGCCAATTTAGAGGATTCGTCATTCCCTGCAAAATGCCAAGTCATCAAGTGTTTTGAAGGGGAACTGCACTTTTGGGGGAATTTTGCCAATCGTTCATAATCGTTATGAGAGATTAGAAGCCGGAAGGTTTTTTTTTGCATTCTGAATCGGCTTGTTGTAGGTGGCTTGCAATCAATTCTACCTCTAAATGTCATGTCTTGGAGATCATGTTTAGTTTGGCTATGTTCTGTTTGGTTTTTGCACTCAGTTCCTGTTTTTTCACGCCCTGCTTTGTTTCCATGACAACCCATTAGTTTTCACCTGTCCTCATATGCCATCAGGACATATCCTCGCTCATCCATGCGGACTGGACACTGGCCGAGAGTGGAGTCGGCTCTCTTGGTTGCTTTGTTGGGTCTGCTCCTGTCTCTGGCCATGCTCCCTCCACCCCAGCAGACGACGGCGTGGAACACCGCAGAGGCCACCACAGTATATATGTTTCTTTTACTTTTTATTCATAGCTGTATGTAGAAGTGGCTGTTTGTATCCTCTGCTTTAATGTCTTTAATGTCCTTTGTCTTCTTTGATGTTTGATGTTTCCCTCTTACACACATGGCTATGAGTTGTTGTTGTTCTTTTCCCTTGGCCTCAGTCTGGAACCCCTTTCCAGGGCCCAGGCTTAGACCGATATTTTTTATTATATTTTATTTTATTTTAATTTTCTGTTTTTCTTCTTTTTTTTTCTTTTCCCATTCCATCCCTTGTTTACCTGTATCTAACCTTTTTTGTAAAGGGGCGCTGGAAGCCGGCAGACCCGTCAGCAATCCTGTTCTGTTTCCCTGATCTTGAATGGGATTGTGCTGAAAATTTTAATTTCCCTGAAGGAATAAATAAAGTACTATCTATCTAATCTAATGTCACGCACCTGATTCATTTGGACTCATGCACCTGTTAATCACCACAGCACTGTTTAAAGGCCTACTGAAACCCACTACTACCGACCACACAGTCTGTTAGTTTATATATCAATGATGAATTTTTAATATTGCAACACATGCCACTACGGCCAGGTTAGTTTACTAAATTTCAATTTTAAATGTCGCCCCAAAATATCCTGCTTAAAAGTCTCGGTAAGATGACGCGTGCGAGTGACGTCACGCATTGTAGAGGACATTTGGTTCCAGCATCGTTCCCGGCTGTAAGTCTTCTGTTTACATTGCAAAATTCCACAGTATTCTGGACATCCGTGTTGCTGAATCTTTTGCAATTTGTTCAATGAACAATGTAGACATCAAAGAAGAAAGCTGTAGGTGGGAAGCGGTGTATTGCGGCCGGCTTTATAGCGACACAAACACAGCCGATGTTTCATTGTTTACATTCCCGTAAGATGATGGTGAAGCTTTACAATGGAACAGAGCGGTCAAGCGAACATGGTTGGATTGGACCACACACAAAAAGTAAAGTGTATTATGCAGCGATCATTTCGAAAGATCGTGTTTCGAAGACGGTCCCTTCGGTCGGATCAATTAACACGGATCAATCGTCCTGTCCCCTTTAACAAAAAAAGCCCCAAAGCATGATTAAGGAAAGAATGAATGGGGCCATGTATCGGGAGATTTTGCGCCAAAACCTCCTTCCATCAGTGAGAGCTTTGAATGGTTGACCAAATACTTATTTTCCACCATAATTTACAAATAAATTATTTAAAATTCCTACAATGTGAATTCCTGGATTTTTTTTTCACATTCTGTCTCTCACAGTTGAAGTGTACCTATGATGAAAATTACAGACCTCTGTCATCATTTTAAGTGGGAGAACTTGCACAATCGGTGGTTGACTAAATACTTTTTTGCCCCACTGTATACACGCCTTGGTTTCTGGAAACAGGACACACATTTGTTGCCAGAAGTCGGACATGCGCTGCTCGGGAAACGAAAATAAATGCGCCAAGGAATTAGTTCCGGCAATGATTAAAATGACCAAAATATGGCAAATATTGCACATATGAACGTGTCTGTTACTACATTATATATAGACTTGCAATGTGTATATAAAAGTTTGATGGAAGGTTTTGAAGTTGTGTTAGAGGGCTTTGAAGGCTGCCACGGTGACTCCCATTAGCTGCATCTTCCAAGCGTTTTATATCACCTGTAAAATCCCCCGTCCCACATTATAAAAGACGTGTGTTCTTGCTCTCATAAAAACTGTGAACACTAGGCAAAAAAAAAAAAAAAATGTGCAGTTGCCCTTTAACATGGTAGCAATCATGTGGCAAACTTTGTCAGTCTGCAAGATTGATTTGCTCACAGTCGGGGTTATCTGACCTCTATGAATCGGATTTGTTGGTATGACAATTCCCCATATCGACCCGATATTTATAATGCACCTTCAGTTATAATTAGAGGTGTAACGGTAAGGGTTCAGTTTGTACCTCAGAATTAATGTTGCCTGATTGGGTCAATCATCATTTCGTCAGGGCTGCCACTTTAGCACTTCAGCTACTTTAGTCATTATTTGAAGGGACAATACACAGAAACATTAAGCTCAAAGACAAATATGTTCTGTACCAGATTATAGCTAAATGGCCCATTTCCATCTGCAGTCCCTGGCTACTTAAATTAAAGGGATACAAAAATCATGCAATAAAATTATGACAATAAAATCATACCATAGCACAGGCGTGTCAAACTCAAATACAGAGTGGGCCAAAATTGTAAACGGAACAAAGCCGCGGGACATCCATCCATCCATCCATCATCTTCCGCTTATCCGAGATTGGGTCGCGGGGGCAACAGCCTAAGCAGGGAAACCCAGACTTCCCTCTCCCCAGCCACTTCGTCTAGCTCTTCCCGGGGGATCCCGAGGCGTTACCAGGCCAGCCGGGAGACATAGTCTTCCCAACGTGTCCTGGGGTCTTCCCCGTGGCCTCCTACCGGTTGGACGTGCCCTAAACACCTCCCTAGGGAGGCGTTCGGGTGGCATCCTGACCAGATGCCCGAACTACCTCATCTGGCTCCTCTCGATGTGAAGGAGCAGCGGCTTTACTTTGAGTTCCTCCCGGATGGCAGAGCTTCTCCCCCTATCTCTAAGGGAGAGCCCCGCCACACGGCGGAGGAAACTCATTTTGGCCGCTTGTACCCGTGATCTTATCCTTTCGGTCATGACCCAAAGCTCATGACCATAGGTGAGGATGGGAACGTAGATCGACCGGTAAATTGAGAGCTTTGCCTTCCGGCTCAGCTCCTTCTTCACCACAACGGATCGATACAACGTCCGCATTACTGAAGACGCCGCACCGATCCGCCTGTCGATCTCACGATCCACTCTTCCCTCACTCGTGAACAAGACTCCTAGGTACTTGAACTCCTCCACTTGGGCCGCGGGACAAGGTTGAACAAATTAACCTTTTAATAGGGACCCAAACAAGTTTTGCATTAAATATTGAACAAGCAAGGCTTATATAACTTTAGTGACATGCAAAATCCAGTTTCAAATAATAATAATAATAATAATAATTAAAAAAATATCAACGGCATATCAAATAAAATTAAAATAAATATTGTATGCCTTTTTTTCTATTTGCAATCTTCTGAGGTAAATATCAATTTTTTTCCACAGGCTAATAATAAATTTGAAAATAAAATAACAATAATGAATGAACAAAACATTCAAGCCTTGAAATAGGAATAGAAAATGCTTGAATAAAACATTAATTATTGGTCAGTTTGCTGGAAGTTTCCAGGAAGAGTTAGTGCTGCAAGGGTTTCTGGGTATTTGTTCTGTTGTGTTACGGTGCAGATGTTCACCCGAAATGTGTTTATTTTTCTTGTTTCTAAAGTTGGTTATACAGCCACCCTCAGTGTGACCTGTATGGCTGTTGATCAAGTCAGCCGTGCATTCATTTGCGTGTGTGTGTGTGTGTGTGTGTGTGTGTGTAAAAGCCACAAATATTATGTGACACGCTGTTAGTATGGAGGAAAAGCGGACGTGACGACAGGTTGTAGAGAACGCTAAAGACAGTGCCTTAAATGCATGCCCCCAATATAGTTGTCAAGGTGGAAATCAGTAGAAATTCGGGAGAATGGTTGCCCCGGGAGATTTTCGGGAGGGGCACTGAACTTCGGGAGTCTACCGGGAAAATTAGGAGGGTTGGCAAGTATGAGTATTAGCAGTGAATGCGGTGTTACAGCGGCACCGACGCTGTATAACACCGGCGGGCCAGCTCTAATGCTAAATTGATATTGCCTCAAGGGCCAAATTAAATTACACGGCGGGCCAAAGTTTGACACCCCTGCCATAGCATGTAATCAAATTAACACAAATCCTGAAATGCTTTTTCATGGACACATACTCAATATACAATACAACCACACCTCATTTACATGATCAAACAAAGACAATAAATGCTCTTTTCAGATCTGTCATCATTTGTAAAAGCAACTATGATTTTAACAGACACACCTCACAATTTACACAAAAATGCTGTCATGGATAAATATTCACATTAAGTTGATCTGTCAAACACAGTGGCCACCTTAGTGACCGTGTGAGCAGCTTTGATTGCTTCAAAGCCACTTATTAACTTCAATTGTGAATGAAGAGTCATCTGTTAGACTTTTCAAGTTTGTTCCAAGGTCGTTCCATTCCTTTATGGCTTTATAGGAAAAGGCTGATGTTTTACATCTGGGTGGAGGCTTGTGTGTTTCTAGTTGTCACAGCAGATGTAAATTGGACAAAAGTGCTGGTGCAGTGTTATTTAGGATTCGATGAATTGATTAACGTGGACCCTGACTTAAACAAGTTGAAAAACTTATTGGGGTGTTACCATTTAGTGGTCAATTGTACGGAATATAGATTAGATTAGATAGTACTTTATTTATTCCGTCAGGAGAGTTCCTTCAGGAAAATTACAATTTTCAGCACAATCCCATTCAAGATCAGACAAACATTACAGGGAGACAGAACAGAATATGTACTGAACTGTGCAATCTACTAATAAAAGTATCAATCAATCAATCAATCAATGGGCCATTTGTATTGATGCTAATCTTTGAATGTTAGATAAATTTAACAAGCTATATTTTTGGAGAATTAAACAGTGACGGTGGTGTTGTGGTTTTCGGTCAAGGATTTTGAGCGATTGTTTGTTCAAAGTTTCCAATGGCATCAGTGTCATTTTGCTTGCCTGCGACCAACATGGTATGTACAATAATAAAAATTTGACATAATTATTGCAATAAAATACGTTTGAGCTGCCTCCAGTGTTAATGAATTCCTGATAAATCTTAACGTTTTTATGTTGTATTTAAGACTCTGGCAAATCTGTTTGATGTTTTTTTAAAGGCCTACTGAAATGAGATTTTCTTATTTAAACGGGAATAGCAGGTCCATTCTATGTGTCATACTTGATCATTTCGCGATATTGCCATATTTTTGCTGAAAGGATTTAGTAGAGAACATCGATGATAAAGTTTGCAACTTTTGTTCGCTGATAAAAAAACCTTGCCTTTACGTCACCGGTGTGAGGGCTCCTCATATCCTCACATTGTTTATAATGTGAGCCTCCAGCAGCAAGAGCGATTCGGACCGAGAAAGCGACAATTTCCCCATTAATTTGAGCGAGGAAGAAAGATTCGTGGATGAGGAAATTCAGAGTAAAGGCCTAGGAAAAAGAAAAAAAAAGGCGAGGGCAAGTGAGAGCGATAAAGATGTTTTTAGACACATTTACTAGAATAATTCTTGGAAATCCCTTATCTTTCTATTGTGTTGCTAGTGTTTTAGTGAGTTAAATAGTACCTTAAAGTCAGAGGGGTGTGGCCACGGGTGTTTTGACGCCAGAGTCTCTGAGAGAAGTCACGGCAGCAGGAGGACACTGGCTCCGCTGATCTCCGGTAAGAGGCAACGTATTTCCACAATTTTCTCACCGAAAGCTGCCGGTTGACATGTAGTCGGGATCCATGTTCGCTTGACCGCTCTGATCCATAGTAAAGCTTCACCTCCAGGATTTTTAAACAAGGAAACACTGTGTGTTTGTGTGGCTAAAGGCTAAAAGCTTCCCACCTCCATCTTTTTACTTTGGCTTCTCCATTATTAATTGAACAAATTGCAAAAGATTCAGCAACACAGATGTCCAAAATACTGTGTAATTATGCGATGAAAAGAGACGCCTTTTAGCCGCTAGTGGTGCTGGCTAACATGTCCCCTCCAACCAATAACGTCACAAACACGCGTCATCATTCCGCAACGTTTTCAACAGGAAACTCCGCGGGGAATTTAAAATTGTAATTTAGTAAACTAAACCGGCCGTATTGGCATGTGTTGCAATGTTAATATTTCATCATTGATATACAGTGGGGCAAAAAAGTATTTAGTCAGCTAGCGATTGTGCAAGTTCTCCCACTTAAAATGATGACAGAGGTCTGTAATTTTTATCATAGGTACACTTCAACTGTGAGAGACAGAATGTGAAAAAAAAATCCAGGAATTCACATTGTAGGAATTTTAAATAATTTATTTGTAAAATTATGGTGGAAAATAATTCTTCCTCCTCCAAACACGACAAGTTGAGTTTATACCAAAAAGTTGTATTTTGGTTTCATCTGACCACATGACATTCTCCCAATCCTCTGCTGTATCATCCATGTATCCATTTTGGTATAAACGCTATTCGTCGTGTTTGGAGGAAGAAGAATACTGAGTTGCATCCCAAGAACACCATACCTACTGTGAAGCATGGGGGTGGAAACATCATGCTTTGGGGCTGTTTTTCTGCTAAGGGGTCAGGACGATTGATCCGTGTTAAGGAAAGAATGAATGGGGCCATGTATTGTGAGATTTCGAGCCAAAACCTCCTTCCATCAGTGAGAGCTTTGAATGGTTGACCACTTATTTTCCAGCATAATTTACTAATAAATTATTCAAAATTCCTACAATGTGAATTCCTGGATGTTTTTTTCACATTCTGTCTTTTACAGTTGAAATGTACCTATGATGAAAATTACAGACCTCTGTCATCATTTTAAGTGGGAGAACTTGCACAATCGCTGGCTGACTAAATACTTTTTTGCCCCACTGTATAAACTATCAGACTGCGTGGTCGGTAGTAGTGGGTTTCAGTAGGCCTTTAAAGCAAAGTGTTGGGTCTAAAATGACACCCAGGTAACGATAGTCACTAACATTTTGTATTATTTCCTTACCAACCGTTATATTTAGAAAGGATGAAATGTTATATTTGTTTACAAAATACATTGTTGCCCTTTTCTTAATGTTTAATGTAAGACAAGAGTCATGTAGGCATCTTGCCACCTTCTCCATGGCTGCTGTAAGTCTTCTGGCAACCGTTTCTGCGTCCTTTCCCCAAGTATAAATAACCGTGTCATCTGCATACATCTGGATATTTACATCCTCACATACAGTCAACCATAACATCAAGAATCCTTCACTAGTTATGAGCTGGGAGCTCATTAGCTTGATGGCTACCAGAAAAAGACCAAGAAGGGGAACAAAGTGCTGCAAAGACTTGTTGCCGTGAAGCTGAAAGAAGATAAGCGCCTTCATATCCTGAAGTCAGCGGGAGGGGCCGCGGGGTCGAGTCCTCAAAGCAAGTGTCAGCAGCTAGCTTGGCGGCGTGCTGCTACATGCCTGCTCACGCACATGCAGGTGTGTGTGAAAGTTCTCCAGAGCTTCTGCAGGAGCATCAGGGTTCTATTCTCCATGACCTTAAAGGCCTACTGAAACCCACTTCTACAGACTGATAGTTTATATATCAATGATGTAATATTAACATTGCAACACATGCCAATACGGCCTTTTTAGTTTACTAAATTACAATTTTAAATTTCCCGAGGAGTTTCCTGTTGAAAACGTCGCAGAATGATGACGCGTGTTTGTGACGTTATTGGTTGGAGGGGACCACTTCCGGCTAAAAGTCGTCCCTTTTCATCGCGCAATTACACAGTATTTTGGACTTCTGTTTTGCTGAATCTTTTTCTAATTTGTTCAATTAATAATGGAGACGTCAAAGAAGAATGCTGTTGGTAAAAAGCGGTGGATTGCAGCTGCCTTTAGCAACGAAACACAGCCGGTGTTTCTTTTGTTTGTTGTGAAGCTTTAACACAGAGCGGTCAAGCGAACATGTTTTTCTACGTCAACCAGCAAGGTTTTGGATGGGAAAATTGTGATATTAAGTCGGCTCTTACCGGAGACTTGAGTGGATTACGCGACCTCATGCTGCAGCTCAAAAAACGCAGCTGTGATCTTGGCTCCTCGGCTTCGATCAGAGACACTAGCGTTCACCGCAGTCATCCGACTTTCAGGTATGACTTCATAATCTCACTGAAATACTATTAACACAATAAGCAGATAAGGGATTTTCCATCCATCCATCCAGCTTCTTCCGCTTATCCGAGGTCGGGTCGCGGGGGCAACAACCTAAGCAGGGAAACCCAGACTTCCCTTTCCCCAGCCACTTCGTCAAGCTCTTCCCGGGGGATCCCGAGGCGTTCCCAGGCCAGCCGGGAGACATAGTCTTCCCAACGTGTCCTGGGTCTTCCCCGTGGCCTCCTACCGGTTGGACGTGCCCTAAACACCTCCCTAGGGAGGCGTTCGGGTGGCATCCTGACCAGATGCCCGAACCACCTCATCTGGCTCCTCTCGATGTGAAGGAGCAGCGGCTTTACTTTGAGTTCCTCCCGGATGACAGAGCTTCTCACCCTATCTCTAAGGGAGAGCCCCGCCACACGGCGGAGGAAACTCATTTCGGCCGCTTGTACACGTGATCTTATCCTTTCGGTCATAACCCAAAGCTCATGACCATAGGTGAGGATGGGAACGTAGATCGACCGGTAAATTGAGAGCTTTGCCTTCCGGCTCAGCTCCTTCTTCACCACAACGGATCGATACAACGTCCGCATTACTGAAGACGCCGCACCGATCCGCCTGTCGATCTCACGATCCACTCTTCCCTCACACGTGAACAAGACTCCTAGGTACTTGAACTCCTCCACTTGGGGCAGTGTCTCCTCCCCAACCCGGAGATGGCATTCCACCCTTTTCCGGGCGAGAACCATGGACTCGGACTTGGAGGTGCTGATTCTCATTTTCCATAATTATCCTAGTAAATGCGTCTAATAACATCTGAAACGCTGGAGCCCAACCATCCATCCATTTTCTACCGCTTATTCCCTTTTGGGAATACAATCGGGCGGAAGGTGAATCAGTAGAAGCATTTAAGTCTCACCTTAAAACTCATTTGTATACTCTAGCCTTTAAATAGACTCCCTTTTTAGACCAGTTGATCTGCCATTTCTTTTCTTTTTCTTCTATGTCCCACTCTCCCGTGTGGAGGGGGTCCGGTCCGATCCGGTGGCCATGTACTGCTCGCCTGTGTATCGGCTGGGGACATCTCTGCGCTGCTGGTCCGCCTACGCTTGGGATGGTTTCCTGCTGGCTCCGTTGTGAACGGGACTCTCGCTGCTGTGTCTTGGATCCTCTTTGGACTGGACTCTCGCGACTGTGTTGTATCCATTGTGGATTGAACTTTCACAGTATCATGTTAGATCCGCTCGACATCCATTGCTTTCCTCCTCTCTAAGGTTCTCATAGTCATCATTGTCACCGACGTCCCACTGGGTCATTATTGTCACCAATGTCCCACTGGGTGTGAGTTTTCCTACCGAGGATGTCGTGGTGGTTTGTGCAGCCCTTTGAGACACTAGTGATTTAGGGCTATATAAGTAAACATTGATTGATTGATTGAAGGCAGGGTACACCCTGGACAAGTCGCCACCCCATCGCAGGGCCCGTCTGGAGCCGTTGCCTTTTTTTTTTCTTTTTTTGTGCTTCACTCTAACTTTCCTCATCCACGAATCGTTCATCTTCGCTCAAATTAATTGGGGAATCCTCGCTTTCTTGGTCCAAATTGCTCTTACTGCTGGTGGCTCACATTGTAAACAATGTGAGGACATGAGGAACCCTCACACCGGTGACGTCACGCGTACATCGTCTGCTACTTCCGGTACAGGCAAGGCTTTTTTATTAGCGACCAAAAGTTGCAAACTTTATCGTCGATGTTCTCTACTAAATCCTTTCAGCACAAATAATGATCAAGTATGACACATAGAATGGACCTGCTATCCCCGCTTAAATAAGAAAATCTCATTTCAATAGGCCTTTAAAGTGTGTATGACTCAGTGAATTGGTTTTATGGTTGCGTAGGTGTAATTGTTGCCTCCCCAGCAGCTGCACATGACATTCCACAGTGGTGTCATCTCTTTGGGCGTGTTCCTCAACTGGCTGCTATTCCTCTCCAGATGATGATGCAGCAGCCTGACGGCTTTCCAATCACTAGTGAGGGGGTGAGGGGGCTGTTTATGAGGGGCGGAAACGGCTTGTCATGTGTCACTGAAGTCTTCTCCATCACAAGGCAAGCAGCTCCAAAGACATTCCAGCAGAAGACAATGATGCTTTCAGGAACAAGTGGCCTCTTGGCTTTGTCTTGGCGGCCTATTCAAGCCCGCCGTGCCACTGCTGAGCTCTAAAGCCCGTCTGAGCTTCTTCCCACAGGGCTGTGGGCGTATAGCGCCGCGTCAACGGCCAGCCGTGACGAATGCGCCCGCCTGGTGCTGCTGTGGCATGCCGATAAGGGTGGCCACCCCGCTGGCTTCTGGGACGTATGACCCAACCCCCACCCCCCCACACACTTTTATTGCAGCCCGCCCCCGTCATCCACTTACGGCGAACTCTTTCAGCAAGTAAGGACAAGCCAGCCAGCGAGTGAAATGATGGATGCATGAACGCAGGAACATGAAGATCCAGGCTGTTATCGCAAACCCCAGTGGAACATCTCTTTTTTTCCATGCAGGCGCAAATTATCTCCAAAAATCTGACCCAATTTTGTGTGCCACTGCCGAGTATCTCAGCATGAAAAAAAAAAAAAAAAAGTTCGCAGGATGTTGTGTAATTCCAGCCAGATGTTCGCCGCTGCCCATCAAACTAAAGTTTCCACTGAGAGGTACACTTTGGAGTCATTAAGCCTTTTACTTTGAGAAAACACCGTCTGAGTACCAGACATCTTGTTAGTACCCAGCACAGTGGTACATTACCTCAAAGTCATTGCTTTTCAAGTCCACTTGAATTTAAATTGGACCAGAATGAAAACGTCTTTTTCAAAAGCATTTAATAGAAGAGAATTAGCATTTCATTTTATAGGGTCTTTAGAGGTTAGAACAGTGGTTCGCAACCTTTTTTCAGTGATGTACCCCATGTGAACATTTTTTTAATTCAAGTACCCCCTAATCAGAGCAAAGCATTTTTGGTTGAAAAAGAGAGATAAAGAAGTAAAATACAACACCATGTCATCAGTTTCTGGTGTATTAAATTGTATAACAGTGCAAAATATTGCTCATTTGTAGTGGTCTTTCTGGAACTATTTGGAAAAAAAGTTGTAAAAATAACTAAAAACTTGTTGAAAAATAAACAAGTGATTCAATTATAAATAAAGATTTCTACACATAGAAGTAATCATCAACTTAAAGTGCCCTCTTTGGGGATTGTAATAGAGATCCTTCTGGATTCATGAACTTAATTCTAAACATTTCTCCGCAAAAAAAGAAATCTTTAACATCATAATCTACGGAACATGTCCACAAAAAAATCTAGCTGTTAACACTGAATATTGCATTGTTGCATTTCTTTTCACAGTTTATGAACTTACATTCATATTTTGTTGATGTATTATTCAATAAATATATTTATAAAGGATTTTTGAATTGTTGCTATTTTTGAAAAATGTCACGTACCCCTTGGCATACCTTCAAGTACCCCCAGGGGTATGCGTACCCCCACTTGAGAACCACTGGGTTAAAAGACAGAAAGGGCTAAGATTTGGTTAGATTTTGATTTAATGATGTCACAAGATTTTTTTTCAACAATTATCAAGAAGGCCCTGACTATAAAGTTCAATAAACATATTTAAAAAAAAACAGTAAAACTATTGACGGTTAGTACTACCTTTTTAAAATAAAGTGATCAAAACAACATGATTGATAACCGCACTTTGATAAACTCACGGACTGACGAGCGCTATCTCGCTGGCTTGAAAGCGAACATGAACATAAGATACATTGTCTTTCCTCATTTAAAACATGACATTTACACTTTTATAAACATCACTGTCTGAGCAAGCAAGATATGCAAATGTTAAGTTAAAGATACAGGCTGTGATCTCTCAGAACAGAGTGATCAATCTACGCACAGAGGAACATGAGACGGAGGTGTTGAACACAAAGTGAACTTGTGTCTCATAAATCTCAAGTGAAGCAACATATATCTGGAACTCGAACTGAGGCAGACGTGTTCGAACATTGTCCACCAAAGAGTGTTGAAACTGACACAGTTTTAGATGCGTTTTTGTCGCCACTTTGGACTTTGAAAGGATTGATAAGTATTTACAATCACATTTTTCATTACGCTGACATTAAATGATTGTGCTGTAAAAACTCCAAAAGTATGGAATGCTTTCCTAACACATGTAAAAAAAAGATTGATCTCCAATTTAAACCCAATTGAAATGTAGATAGTTGATGAGACTTTTGTTTGCAGCGTCCATCAAACAGTCAGGCGCACATTGTCCATTTAACATAGTCCTCATTACAATTTTCCTCAATCATCCATTTTTCATTAGACATTGTCCATCAAGAAAAGTCTATCAAACACTGTCTTCTACCAAATATAGTCCATCAAACATCATCCTCCATCAAATGTTGAACATAAAACATTTTTCTTCAAATGTTCAAATATTGTCCAGGGTTTCCCACACATTCATTTATTTGTGGCGGCCCGCCTCTAAAGAATTACGCCCGCCACTAAAAAAATAAATAAATAAAAAAACAATAATAAATATATATATATTTTTTTTTTCGGCTTTTGACTCGCTCGACCGCTCAAAAAGCAATGGGACTCTGTGAATGGAGCTTGTAGTTACATATTATATAAATATGTAAATATTATATAAATATGTATATAAATAATAAAGTGTTGTAAATTATATTCCAACTCCGCGTTCTTCTTGGTCATCGCCGCCGGCACCCACCCCCGCTGCCCGACCACACCACCACAAATAGATGCCAGACCTGTGGGAAACACCGTTGTCCATCAAGCATTGTCCGCCATCAAACACTGTCAATCAAAAATGGTCTGAAATTGTCCATCAAATGTTGTTCATCAAACATCGTCATCCACCGAGAGCAGTCCATCAAACATCGTGCGTCAAGCAGTGTCCTTTATAAACATCTTCCATCAGACACTGTCCATCACCATTGTCCTTAAAGGCCTACTGAAATGAGATTTTCTTATTTAAACGGGGATAGCAGGTCCATTCTATGTGTCATACTTGATCGTTTTGCGATATTGCCATATTTTTACTGTAAGGATTTAGTAGAGAACATCGACGATAAAGTTTGCAACTTTTGGTCGCTAATAAAAAAGCCTTGCCTGTACCAAAAATAGCAGACGATGTGCGCGTGACGTCACGGGTTGTGGAGCTCCTCACATCTGAACATCGTTTACAATCATGGCCACCAGCAGCTTGAGCGATTTGGACCGAGAAAGCGACAATTTCCCTATTAATTTGAGCGAGGATGAAAGATTCGTGGATGAGGAAAGTGAGAGTGAAGGACTAGAAGAAGAAAAAAAAAAGACGAGGACAGTGGGAGCGATCAGATGTTATTAGACTCATTTACTCGGATAATTCTGGATAATCCCTTATCTGCTTATTGCGTTACTAGTGTTTTAGTAAGATTATATAGTCATACCTGAAAGTCGGAGGGGTGTGGTGACCGCCAGTGTCTCTGAGGGAAGCCACGGAGGAGCCAAAAGAGTCTTTGACAGCTGCAGTAGGAATGACACAAGCTCCGCTCATGTCTACGGTAAGAGCCGACTTATTACCACAATTGTCTAACCGAAACCTGCCAGTTGACATGTGGTAGAGAACCATGTTCGCTTGACCGCTCTGTTCCATATTAAAGCTTCACCGTCATCTTTAAGGAAGGTAAACAAAGAAACACCGGCTGTGTTTGTGTTGCTACAGCTGGCCGCAATCCACCGCTTTCCACCAACATCTTTCTTCTTTGACGTCTCCATTATTAATTGAACAAATTGCAAAAGATTCAGCAACACAGATGTCCAGAATACTGTGTAATTATGCGATTAAAGCAGACAAATTTTAGCCGTGTGTGGTGCTGGGCGGAAATGTCCGCTCCAACCAATAACGTCACAAGCACGCGTCAACATAAGCGTCATCATTCCGCGACGTTTTCAACAGGATACTTCGCAGGAAATTTAAAATTGCAATTTAGTAAACTAAAAAGGCCGTATTGGCATGTGTTGCAATGTTAATATTTCATCATTGATATATAAACTATCAGACTGCGTGGTCGGTAGTAGTGGGTTTCAGTAGGCATAAGACCTAACTTGAAGGAGTCCCCCCAAAAAAGAATACCGTATTTCCTTGAATTGCCGCAGGGTATATAGTATGCGCCTGCCTTGAATTACTGCCGGGTCAAAATCGCTTCCCAAAATAATTAGCGCATGCTTAGTATTACCGCCTGGTCAAACTTGTGACACTTCCCCTGTCATCATTTTCAAAATGGAGGAGGCTGATTTCAATACCGGAAATTTGAAATTGCATAAAGGGAAGAAGATTAAGAACTATTCAGTAGGATTTAAAGGCCTACTGAAACCCACTACTACCGACCACGCAGTCTGATAGTTTATATATCAATGATGAAATATTAACATTGCAACACATGCCAATACGGCCTTTTTAGTTTACTAAATTGCAAATTTAAATTTCCCGGGAGTTTCGTCTTCGAAACGTCGTGTAATGATGACGTGTACGCAAGACATCACAGGTTTTTAGGAAGTATGAGCGCTGCACACACACACAGCTAAAAGTCGTCTGCTTTAACGGCATAATTACACAGTATTTTGGACATCTGTGTTGCTGAATCTTTTGCAATATGTTCAATTAATATTGGAAAAGTCACAGTAGAAAGATGGAGTTGGGAAGCTTTAGCCACACAAACACACGGTGATTCCTTGTTTAAAATTCCTGGAGGTGAAACTTTCCTATGGATCAGAGCGCGGTCAAGAGAACATGGATCCCGACCACATGTCAACCAGCAGGTTTCGGTGAGAAAATTGTGGTTAAAAAGTCGCCTTTTACCGGAGAAAAGCTGAGCTTCTGCCGTCCATGAAGCTGCCGTCGACTCCCCTGAGACACTGCGCGTCAAGACACCCGTGGAGACACCCTTCCGACTATCAGGTACTATTTAACTCACTAAAACACTAGCAACACAATAGAAAGATAAGGGATTTCACAGAATTATCCTAGTAAATGTGTCTAAAAACATCGGAATCCGTCCCAATGCAATCAGGTTTTTTTTTTTGTTTTTTTTTCTAGTCCGTCGCTATCAATATCCTTAAACATGAATCTTTCATCCTCGCTCAAATTAATGGGGAAATTGTCGTTTTCTCGGTCCGAATAACTGTTTTTGTTGGAGGCTCCCATTAAAAACAATGTGACCATGTGAGGAGCTCTCACGCCAAATTTCTTCTCCCTACAAACCCCCCCCCCATTTACTTCCGGGGTCATGATTAATACAGATGTTTTATTAACGCTATATTATAAAAATATAACGCTATATTATAAAAATACAGACGTTTTGTTAACGCTATATTCGAAACATTTTTTTAAAAACAATTTACAAACACAAGCTATGGGATGACATAAGAGGAAACGTGACCCCGGAAGTAAATGCGTCATCCCATAGCTTGTGTTTGTAAATTGTTGAATTTTTTTTTATAATATAGCGTTAACAAAACATCTGTATTAATCATGACCCCGGAAGTAAATGGGGCGGGGGGCAGTGGGGTTTTGGGGAGGCGGGGGGGGTTGTAGGGGGGAAGAAATTTGGTGTGACAGAGCCCTCAACATGTGACCTCATCGCCTGCGACTTGCAGTACAGGCAAGGCTTTTCTCTTAGCACCGAAAGTTGCGAACTTTATCGTGGATGTTCTCTACTAAATCCTTTCAGCAAAAATATGGCAATATCGCGAAATGATCAAGTATGACACATAGAATGGACCTGCTATCCCCGTTTAAATAAGAAAATCTCATTTCAGTACACCTTTAAGGTCCAAGCCTGGGGATAGGTTGATTGGCAATACTAAATTGGCCCTTGTGTGTGAATGTGAGTGTGAATGTTGTCTGTCTATCTGTGTTGGCCCTGCGACGAGGTGGCGACTTGTCCAGGGTGTACCCCGCCTTCCGCCCGATTGTAGCTGAGATAGGCGCCAGCGCCCCCCGTGACCCCTGCTTTATCCCAAGTGCAGGACTAATAGACTCAAGAACTCCTTTGTCCCACACGCCATTAGACTGTACAACTCCTCTCTGGGGCGGGGTGCGGGGGGTACTAGGATGACAGGGGATGCAAAACAATAACAGTGCAATATGTTTTCATAACATGGTCACTACTGCCTACTTTGTCTTGTTATATTCTTATTTTACTGTTATATTATTCCCATTGTTTTTATTCTTTTTGTAATATTTCTCTATTTTGTTTCCTTTTAAACCCCCATTATTTACTTTTTACTCTCCTGAAGGAATCAATAAAGTATTATCTATCTATCTATCTATCTATCTATCAAACACTAAATTGGCCCTAGTGTATGAATGTGAGTGTGAATGTTGTCTGTCTATCTGTGTTGGCCCTGTGATGAGGGGGACTTGTCCAGGGTGTACCCCGCCTTCCGCCCGATTGTAGCTGAGATAGGCGCCAGCGCCCCCCGCAACCCCAAAAGGGAATAAGCGGTAGGAAATGGATGGTCCAAGTTTACATCACTCTCAAGTGTTTACTGTATGCCTTTGGTAAGTACCAGAGTGAGAAGAGGTTTTAAATTAATTAGCGCATCCTTACTTTTACCGCATGCCTTTGGTAAGCGCAGGAGTGAGAAGGGGTTTTAAATTAATTAGCGCCCGGGCGGCAATTCAAGAAAATACGGATGACTTATTTTGAACCTTGTTTAAGACTGAAACCCTTCTGGGTTACTAAGACCTAACTTAAGGGAGTCCCCCCAAAAAAGTGTATATTGTATTGGTTTTGAAAATGAAAAAATATCAACTTGGCCCCCGCGTGTTTTGATTCTTCAGTGCGCGGCCCTCAGTGGAAAAAGTTTGGACACCCCTGCTTTGCACGATGTTAAAGGCTAACAGCTCGAAGAAAGTTCATTCTATACGACTTAATTGAACAACTACGGTAAGAACAGTTGTATTGTGATATTTAAACACCTGCTGGCAGCATTTAAAATGGCTAAATTGGTGTAAAAAACACTTTTAATGACAAAATGAGCTTTTGGAAAATAAGCTAGCTTACCTGACGCTGCCATTTGGGGGATAGTTTCCTCGATTGGTCACGTGACTGGTCACATGACCAGCAGGCTAAAATATGTCACTGACTGACTTGATGAGTTCAGCACAAAGCTTTAAAAGAACACATTTAGTCGTCTCAACATTATTAGTTACACTTATGTGTTATTTACCTCAAAAAATGTCAAGCAAACCTGAAAGTGTAAACTATATTTATGCTTCTGCCTCTTTGTGATGTTAAGTTCCTCTTATCCAGTTTATGCCTTGAGCTCTTATTT